>NC_086444.1:724498248-724799839 GCF_028390025.1 Pseudophryne corroboree | reverse complement strand
TTAGAAAGAGGGCACACGTAAATTTTAAGCAATAGTATCTATTAAAGCACAGATTTATTTGAAATTTTAGATTAAAAAGAAGTCTTTAAAAAAGTGACAAGATAAAGCACACAGAGGATTGAGGGTATAACATGGTGTGAGGACATAGAGTTGCAAATGCATATATGCTCCATGGATTATAATATGTGGAACAGCAAAATTTATATCATAATAAGGGAGCAGGGTAGGGCATACCCCATATGTCGAATACCATTACATGTAATAGGTCACATGGTTTGCATTTTTTACACAGGGAGTGAGAGAGGACATTTTTATCACTAAATTTGACACTTTGATTCACATAACTTAGATACTGTAAGGAATACATATTTATATCACAATATGAATTTTTAATAATAAGTAAGTCAATGGGAAACTACCACTAAATCATAGAGTTCACTTAAGCACAGGGCACATAATTAATAGGGTCACGATATCCTTAAAATATCACTGAATAATTATTTACATGTAACCATATGTACATCATGTTGATTATCATAATATCAAATAAGAAATACACTGTCTAATATTTAATATTTAATATATAATTTTAGGGGTAAATAATATATAACCAATCTAATAAACAATTATGACAATAGTGAATGATAGGGATTAATAGAATGATTTTCCATTGAAGGAATAAATAGGTCTAGAGAAAAAATAGGATACATATAGAGGGTTATATGAGGACCAACTACGTTTATTACTAATGACCGAAATCATGCTCCTAACAGGGAAGCAATAGTTAATTAATAAGAGACCATAAAGATTAAAATAATAGATATTTAATTGATATAAAAAGAAAGACACATTGCATAGAAAATGACAATACAGTTAAAATAGAAACTACAAGTGGGAACTAAGGTTAGATTTACATAGAGAGAACAGATTTCCAATGAGATTGGAGGGAGGGATATTTAAACCCGTCTGTCAAGACATTCAGGTCGATGCCCTAATGAAGCAACCTTGTGAAACGTATGTAGGCATTTCAGAGACTGCTAGGTCAAGTTAGATACCACTGAACATGTGTTAATGAATTAATGTCTATAATCCATCATGTCAAATATAGGATTGAAAGTCCGCTGTGTGTAGTATAGAAGTAGCATGCCTATGTGGGCAGCGGCGGTGAGAGCGCTGGTAGGAGAGGGAACTGCATCATAGCATATTGCTACAGCGGGACTACACGTGGTCTGACCCGGAGACACGGGAGTCAGTGGTTTATGAGAAGCCCCAAAGGGAATGTTGATTGCTATAATATCAGGAGCTATCTAGCATAGATGCATGGAAATTGTTCATACATGCTAGGATCAGAATGAATACCTATTCGAACCTATCATATTATCTCAGTCACTGTACATCTAGTAGCCCTAAATACATACTGAAGCCAATCATTAGTATCTGTGTGGAAAGTGTATAGCGAGAGCAGCCGCTGCAGCATTGCAGGTGGGCATACATTGGAGGAATACTGGCACTAATATACTGAAAAAACTTCTAATAACCACACGGGTATATTAAGATAGGAATCATACCTATCAAGGTAACACCAATATTATTATAGGAGTGCGGTCATCTACCCGCATCTGATACCATAGGGTTTTCCTCAATGGTACAATTAGAACCGCCAGTATATGAAGTAGTGTTAATTGTGAAGACATTCATTCACACAGACATACAGTGATCAATTGAACCTTTAAATCGGCACATGAAGAACATATGAATTTACATTAATGGTGCATGAATTAGGGCATTTATCTATGCAGTGAAATATGAACAGGCTGCCTATTAACAGCTGCAAGAGTAATGAAAAGCCAACCACCACTGTCTATTATTAGATGTATAGAACATTTATGCACAGTCATATTCAATCAGTCTATTAATGGGACCACTGTGCATGGATATCAATGGGGGAAGTACTATATTAATTGACGTGTCAAACTATTTATAGAACACAGTGGGGCAGATGTATTAAGCCTGGAGAAGTGATAAAGCTGTGATAAGTGGAAGGTGATAGCGCACCAGCCAATCAGCTCCAATATGTAAATTTACAGTTAGGAGCTGACTGGCTGGTGCGCTATCACCTTGCACTTATCACTGCTTTATCACTTCTCCAGGCTTAATACATCTGCCCCAGTGTCACAGACGGATCCGTTGGGCACTAGCATGGTGTACGTGACACTAAACAATATTATTACATAACCCTATATATCCCATACAAACCACTAGATCATTGAGTTTTTTATACTAACACAAAACAGGGCTTGGAGATAAGAATAATAACAACTATAAAATAACTACATAGACCTAAATGAACAATTTATTGTTGCAGGAAAGGAATAACAAGAGACACAGGAAGTGAATGATACAATTTATTGGAATAGATACATTCTATATTATATTGATACATACTATATATATATATATATATATATATCATGAAAAATAATAAAATTATGAAGATTCATCACATAGATTAGAATACATGCTAAAAGTATATAATTCCTGATATATACAGATGTGTCTATGTTTATCTTGACCTTTAATAGGATTAAGTGAGACTGGCCAATCGGACTTAATCCCCTGCTGTAATGACTTAATCCCCTGCTGTATTGTTCTCTGTGTTGTATTGCAGCTGAGAACAATAGATGAAGGGTTTATGTTAGTAAACCATGTTGTACCTAGGCGCAGCAAACTAGTCAAGATAAACGTGGAACCATGTGTAGGCTATATATCTACTAGCATTTAGAGGCGGATTGGCCATAGGGTTTACAGGGAAGATTCCTGGTGGGCCGGTGCACCCGTGGGGCCTGTTTTGTTTGAGGACATATGGTCCTATTTATAGACATATGAATAAGATGCCAAATAATTTGCATATATGAAAATGATTTTGCCACTTAGCCAGTGATTGCAGATGATCTAGTGTGTGCTCTGTCTGCCTGCTTGGCTGACATATAAGATTGAGTGAATAGTGATTGGGATAAGGTTGGTGTAATAAGCAAGAAAATATATCTTTCTAAAGAATTACATAGTTTCCTAAATTCTAAAGGTGTATCATATAATGTGCTCATAACATTTAATTTTATTTCCTTTTAACTTCCCCTTGATGATGGACATCCCCACTATCTGGAAAGTCTTGTGGGGAGGGTGCTGCTGCCATGGCCCATGGTTAACCCTTACACCTTTGGTGCTGCCCAAGTGGGGCCACTAGTACAAATTTTTCCAGGGCCGCTTTTTGTTCCCAATCCGCCCCTGCTAGCATTAGAAAATATAGACATATCAGCAGGGACTATAATGTCCTAATAGGAAGAACAATCTTCTAATGAGCACCTAGCAGTCTTTGTTTTAGAGATTTTATTCGGTTTTAGTACACTACTTTCTTACTTTTTACGCTCTATATATTTTTAATATTTCATGCAGGCCGAACTTATACTTTTTAAGTAATTTGTTGAAATTAAAGTTTTATATTTTAATTTATTACTGTGAGGTTCCTAGTGCACCCAGATTACGGCTTCTGTTTCTGTGTGTTTGTGACACCACCACTGTGAGTGGTCACTGGACTGATGCTGCACAAGACACTTCCCCTTGTCTAATGCAGGACAACACAGCACCACTAAGAGGGACTTATACAGCTACATTGGATGTATAGCAGCAGAGGACACCACCACTGTGACTGGTCACTGGACTGATTCTGCACAAGACACTACCCCTGGGGACTTATACAGCAGCCAGCAGCACTGGGGACATGTAGCAGCAGAGGACACCAACACTGTGACTGGCTGAACTGATGCAGCACAATACACTGACTACACTGGACTGGACTGAGCAGCACAACACAGCACAAGACTCACCAACCCACTTTCCCGCCACAACACAGACACTGAGGATGAAGACACATCCTTTCACTACACTCTCCGAGACTAAAGTGAAAATTGCCGCAACATGCGGCTCCTTATATGGAATCCAAATCCGCGAGAATCCGACAGCGAGATGATGACGTTCGGGTTTCCAAGTCAGGCGGGAAAACCCGAGCCGGGCTCAGAACCGGACTAGAATGGTGAAGTTCGGTACGGTTTGGTTCTCTGAGAGCTGAACCCGCTCATCTCTAGCGATTAGTGTTGTGAAGGACAGCTTTTGTGATCACAGCTGTCCTTTGTGATGCATCTCTGGCCCTGGACTTCCGGATATCAGTCCCGGGAGTCCGTCTGCGCATGCGCAGAGGGATGCGGTGGCCATGAGGCATACTGAGAGGGATCCAATCGCATCAGGGCCGTGGCAGACAGGGCTTAGTACATTTGAAAATAACCAAATTTTTGCTTTGGTACATCCCGCCCTTGGAGTCTTACAGCACTTTAATAAACAGCTGATAATATTAGGGGAATTATTATGAAAAGAATAGAAAAACAAGTATTTCACTCTTTCTATTTACATTCCTGTTTTTGTATTTGTCTTTTTCTGTTAGAGAAACAAATCTAAAGTTTAAGCAAGCCTTAATGGTTACACACAGCGGACTCAGCACAGCGGAGGCATTGGCTACGTTTGACGGTGAGCACATTTATCTAATGCATTTTAAACTGTTTCTTTTTAAAGATGAAATGATCTTTTAACTAAAGATTTATAACCGCACTAAGATATATATTGGAGAAACTAAAAGTATGAAGGATGAATGAGTTTTACATAATGTGACGTCACAGCTGGCACGTCGTGTCGCACAGTCGTAAAATACATGCGGTTACTTTCCAAGCCCTGGTCCTACCCATGGACTCCACTAATTGCCGATATGTTATTAGTTATAGGCTAGGCAATATTGTATTGTATTATGTTGTTGTTATATTGTACAGTTATATTTTATCTGTCATAATAGGAACATGTATATTATTTGGTTTACTGTGTTCAATGTGTGTAATTATTAACATGAATAAGTCTATGCCAGAGTGTTATTTAACATGGTAAACAATACATTGTAATGTAAGTCCCCTAGCTGTACAATCAGATGTGATTAGGATGAGTAGGTTCAGTAGTAAACAGGTTCTGTTTGGAGCAGCAGGTAATCTGATCCTATACACCACATTGTGTGCAGGAGCCCAGACACCTCATCTCCACTCCTCTGTGACCTGACTGACCAGCCTGTGTGATGAACAGACAGGGGAGGGTATAACAAGAGTGAGCTCTTCTGGTGAGGGGGAGAGATCTGGTCAGAAGGTCAGAGAGAGTGGAGTTTTTGACCTGAGAGGAATGAGGTGGATTGCTTCTGAAAGCTACTGGTAGGATAGCGCTTCCAGTGTGAAGAGAGCTACAAAGACTGCATGGAAGAGGAGATCTCTGCGAGGGCAGCAGTAGGTGGTAATGTCCCATCTATAAGCATGGCTAGTGCAGACAGTGTCTCACTTCAGGCTGATCAGCATATTCGGCTGAGGGAGGCCTATTGTGAAGCTATGTTCATGGCTGCCCCAGTTATTTTATCAGAAAAAGATGTTCAGGAAGGGCCCAGTGTATCCCCAGCTACTGTATCTTTCCCAGAAGATTCTGGAGGTCTGTTCCCATTCAGTGAACTTGATGGTAAGGAGCTGCAGTCTGAATGCCAGAACCTGCCCTGTGACTCAGAGATAAATCCAGAAAACAGACATGGTGAAAATAGCATCAGCTCAGGAGCTGGAAGGGAACATGTTGCTCTACTCTAGGGCACCTGAATGTGTTTTGGACTGGCATTGTGTGCAAGGTGAAATGACTGACTCTAACCAGGACAATGGTGTTCAGCCAGGACATGTAACAGTGAATGCAGTGAATGGAGAAGGTAATGCCACTGTCCCTGTGAACCTACATCAATGTTCCAGTACAGTTGTGGTTGAGCTGGTGGCTACACACAAGGAAGGTGAGCAGATTGTACTCCAGGCCAAAGCATACAAGACTCGGAGAGGAATCCCACAAGTTATCCATCCAGCCAGGCTGGAGGAGGCATTTACCCAGGATAGCACAGAAGAAACTTCTGACATGGAGGAATCCCCATTGTGCCCTGACAATTATCATACCCATGGTACATGTTTGGGGGAGGAAGGCCACTGTCCTGATGCACCAGAGGTGATGGAAGTGGGGTTCCCAGGGAATACTTTGGGGAGGGAGAATGAGGGCCCCAGAGATCAGATTTTGTTTACGGAGGAAAACTGTGACTATCTCAAATATGAGGTTACCCAATTGGGTGTAGGGAAATTATTAAGTCCCCAGGTGAAGTTATTGGACTTATTGAATTATACTGTTATACAGGCTGTTTGCACAACCAAACGACCATCTCCAAAGGGGACTTTGATTAATGTATTTGGATGGGACACCGGGGGGAAATACAAGAACTATGGACTGCTGATCACGTTTCCACCGGACCCTGGTAAGACTCTATTGATTTACATACTGTGGGCCACGCACCCACCAGACCGGGGAAAGGGTGACAATTGCTACAGGCTTTGGACATGGGACAACAAACTGTATAATGCTATTCACAAAACCACCGGGTCCATAAGAGCATCCAGCCAGTCAAGGTTATGACAGAACCCAGACTGTCTGATGTAGAAGAGCGTCACTGCTCTCAGCAAGCTTAAGCTATCCAGGACATAGGGCTGGAAAGTAGGGGAAGGTAATGTGACGACACAGCCGGTGCGTCGTGTCACACAGTCGTAAAATACATGCCATTACTTTCCAAGCCCTGGTCCTTCCCATGGACTCCACTAATTGCCGATATGTTATTAGTTATAGGCCAGGCAATATTGTATTGTATTATGTTGTTATTATATTGTACAGTTATGTTTTATCTGTTATAATAGGAACATGTATTTTATTTGGTTATACTGTGTTCAATGTGTGTAATTACTAACAGGAATAAGTCTATGCCAGAGTGTTATTTAACATGGTAAACAATTCATTGTAATGTAAGTCCCCTAGTTGTACAATCAGATGTGATTAGGATGAGTAGGTTCAGTAGTAAACAGGTTGTGTATGGAGCAGCAGGTAATCTGATCCTATACACCCCATTGTGTGCAGGAGCCCAGACACCTCGTCTCCACTCCTCTGTGACCTGACTGACCAGCCTGTGTGATGAACAGACAGGGGAGGGTATAACAAGAGTGAGCTCTTCTGGTGAGGGGGAGAGATCTGGACAGAAGGTCAGAGAGAGTGGAGTTTTTGACCTGAGAGGAATGAGGTGGATTGCTTCTGAAAGCAACTGGTAGGATAGCACTTCCAGTGTGCTGGGTAAGGATTGTGTCTGGATGCATTATGGACACAGAACTACTGCTGGCATGTGACATCAGGAGACTGTAATCCTGAACTACTGTGGGGACTTAGTAAGTAAGATACCATCCTGGCTTGTAATAGTTACTGTTTTAGTGTACTGTGTGTGTGTATATTTACAATAAAGGGCAGTTGCCTCTTTACTAAACTGTTTACCTGAGTGATCAGAGAATCCGTATCTTCACACATACTTTCATTTTTTCTTTTTCATCCACTAGGGGTCACTGGAGTACTCTTGGTAACTGGAGTACTCTTGGGATATGGACGGCTTCCACAGGAAGTAGGCACTGAATAAATTAATTTTGAAACTACACCTCCCCTCCATATCCCTGAGTACCTCAGTGTTTTTTCTGTGCTCGACACAGTTAGTAGGCTTGTGGAGTTTGTCCACATTTCATTGGAATTTTTTCTAAGTTTTTTCTTTTTTCAACGATTTACTACATCCCTTCCCCCCTTCCAATAGGCGTGGGTCCGGGATAGTGAAGGCTTCTATAGCAGCTGTGGGTGTCGGACCTCTCAAAAAAAGAGCTCCCTCACTACCACGTGCAGGACTAAAACCTGCAGTGAAGGCTGGACGGAACTTACAGAGAAGCCCCATCATAGCCCTCACCACAGGGTCCAGGTATGTTGAACGGGCGGTCAGCTCACGCTGCCGCCCCGCTGTGTGGGATACTGTGTGTGTATGTGTGTGTGTGTGTGGCCGCCCGCCGCTGCCTTCAGCCGCCCGCCGCCGCCGCTTCCAGCGCCGCTGTTTAAGCGGTCTCCCCCGCCTCTCTGAGCCGCGTCGGCCACGTGGTTTTATGCATAGGCCGCTTCACGGCTCTATGCAGCGCGCTCCCAGGCCCTCGAGGTACACGGAGCACGGGGGGGGGGGGGGCACACAAATGAGAGACAAAAGGCAGGCTCCTTAGCCTAGTGAGTAACTTTGCTGCCACAGTGATGTTCCCTGTACACAGAAATGTCAGGGTCACTGGATATAATCTCATGATTCAACTCTTATTGATAAAGGGAATACAGCAGCGCTGCATATGTATTACAATAGGCTATGAAGTCTTTGTTAATACAAGATTAACCATGTTTCCTGTTGTATTTCCAGAATTTCCTGTGTTACATCTCTCCTCCATTGAAGGCGCAGGGGTGTTAAGGGGAATTTGGGATCAGGCATATTGCTGGCGTGCACTGCACTTGGCCAGATATATATTTATAGAGACACCTTAGTGCTATTTACTGAGTCGTGCAAGTTGTCTGTCTTTGTATTTTTTTTTGTATTGTCTGTCTGCATGAGTAAGACACCAGCAATTACTAATAAGCAGTTTCCCTGCCATGTCTAAAACATGGGTATACACTCACTTCTCTTACTAATTATTTATTTCATAACTGTTTATAATGATCCTAAAGACTGCAAATCTGAATCATGGCTGTGGCAGCCAAATACTGGCTTTGTTCACTGTTGTAAAGTAAGATATGTTATATCAATTGGTCAGCACATGGTGCTTATAAAACAGTATCTGTGGAGCACTGCAAAGCATTGCGAGTTCAGGTCTCACCTGCAGCAGCTTTGGCTTAATTCACTTGGCCACACCACACTGGATACGCCCAATCTCATCTGATTTTGGAAGCTAAGCAGTGTTGGGCCTGATTAGCCACCTGGGAGTACAAGGTGCTGTAGGTATTTTTAATCTACAGCCACACCACTCTGGATACGCCCAAACTCATCTGAGCTTGGAAGCTAAGCAATGTTGCATATTGTTTTGCCATCTGGGGGAAACTGGTGATCCAACTAGATTGCATACTAATACATGCTAGTTTAAACTGTTAAAAATAGCTCAGTTTGGGCTTACACTATCAATATAAACCTACCATAGGTTTTACAGTCAGGATAGCTCTCCAGAGGCCGCACCCAAGAGCGCGCTCCCGGTGCCGGCCACTAGATAGGGCTATTAACTAAGCTGTGGTTAAGCAGCAGTCATCTCAGGTTTTAAGCCTGTGTGAGGTCACATTTAGTTTCAGACTTCTAAAAATGTATTATACCTCTTTATCAGGATATATCTGGATATTTGTATATGGGTATATAATATATATGTGTATGTATGCATATATGGAATATATATATATATATATTTATTAAGGTCTGAGTATGTGTGAATATACATTGTTGTATGTATGTGTAGATAGATATATATATATATATATATATATATATAATATGCTGACATTAAAAATCTATTTTGCAGTAAGCAAGACTAATTGGTCAGCACACAGTGCTTATTAAACAGTATCTGTTGAGCACGGCAAACATGATGAGTTCAGGCCTCATCTGCAGCAGCTATGCTTATTGTTTTTACAGGTGGCTCTGTAGCTAAGTGGTTAGGCTTTCCGGCCACAGTGAACATTGTGATTGCATGGACACTGGTTCAGATCCTGGTTTAACAGGTGTTAAAAAAAAAAAAAAAAAAAAAACATGGTAGGACACCATTTTCTTCTAACGTTACTTCCTGGTTCTTTCCCGGAGGTTGCTGCTCTACAACACTTAGCATCTGGAGGAGCGGGGTGTTGTTAGGAGTTTAATTTATTAATTGTTTTTTGTACAGCATGACTCTACAGGAAGATTCACTATTGCTGGTAACCACATGCACGGTAATGCAGGTTAATACACACGTTACTTCCGTGGTGTACTTACTGGTTGGAGTACATGATCACTAAGTCTAATGCATAGTCAAACAAGCAGCTTCGCTGCAAAGTCGGTCACACAGTGTGTCGGACAAATACGAATCTGGGCCAGTGGCGCAATGTATAACGCATCTGACTACAGATAACAAGATTGTAGGTTCGTCTCCTACCTGGCTCGTTTAAGTTGCCGTGATCGTATAGTGGTTAGTACTCTGCGTAAAAACTGCACAGACAGACCCTTACCGGTCCTCTTTTGGGGGAATGCGGGGGCATGTACTGCCTGAGGGGGGGAAAAAATATATATATATATATATTTTTTTTTACTGTTTCAGTTAGATTGTTGCGGTCGATTTGCCGCCAGCCCTCATAGCACCAGGCCAGTACGTCAGGTTCTCAGCGAAGGCTGAACGATTTCCAATGAGAGACAATTACAATTATTGGGTGTTTTACTACCTATCGGAGTGTACCCTACACAGCAGTAGGGCTGTTGCTTCGCCCTGCTTTGGTAAGGGTTTTGAGGTAACAAGGCTGTAGTGGCAGGGCACTCCAGTTCAGGTTTGCCCTAAATAAAGACCACCTTACACTTCTTGCTGCCTACAGCTTCTTTGGACGTTGGCAGTTGGTTCTTGCGTTTTCAGCTTCGCTAGTGGCGCATAACGTCCACTTTGGCTACGTTCCTAACAGGCGGAGTCGGATTCCAAACGAGATAGATCTCAGACCAAGTGGGGGGGGGGGAAATCTGATTTCCTACCATTGTCTACGCGAATTCCTGAATGATTCCACCTCAACGACTTCAATTCCTAGGCATGATTCTCGATACGGTAAATCAAAGAATTTACCTACCCGAACAGAAAGTACAGGTCATTCGTCATCTGGTACAATTAGTGCTCAAGCCACGCACAGTCTCGGTTCATTTGTGCATTCACCTATTAGATACAATGGTGGCGGCTTTCGAAGCGCTTCAGTTCGGAGGACTTCACTCATGTCCTTTTCAATTGGATGTGCTCGCACAGTGGTCGGGCTCGCATCTGCAGATTTACCGCAGGGTGAGCTTGTCTCCAAGGGCCAGAGTGTCTCTACTCTGGTGGCTCAAAGTACAGAATCTAACCGCAGGGAAACGGTTCGGTGCCTGGAATTGGATAATTCTCACGGCGGACGCGAGTCTCAGAGGTTGGGGAGCTGTAGTTCAAAATTATCAGCTCCAGGGTCTCTGGCGGTTCACGAAAGATTGCTGTCTATAAATGTCCTGCAACTCCGGGCAATTTACAATGCGCTACGACAAGCAGTGCACAGGCTGCAGGCTCAGGCTGTTCAGGTGCAGTCAGACAATGCGACGGCGGTCGCATACATCAACAAACAAGAAGGAACGAAAAGCCGTATGGCAATGCGGGAAGTAGCTTGAATCCTCTATTGGGCCGAGTATCACCAAATGATATTGTCGGCAGTAGTCATTCCGGGAGTTGACAACTGGGAGGCAGATTATCTCAGCCGTCTGAATTTTCATCCAGGAGAATGGGCATTAAATCCAGAAGTATTTCACATGCTGGTCCAGAAATGGAGTTACCCGCAGGTGGACCTGATGGCATCTCGCCACAATCATCAAACGCTCCAGGTCGTGTCCAGAACGAGAGATCCAAAGGCAGTGGCGGTGGATGCTCTCACAATCACGTGGCCATACAGTCTCGTGTATCTGTTTCCACCGTTTCCGCTGCTCCCTCTGTGGCTAAAATGGATCAAAGGAGAGTCCGTCACAGTTATACTAGTGGCGCTTCTTTGGCCTCGGAGAGCTTGGTTCTTGGATCTCCGCGGTCTACTCGCAGTCGGCCTTTGGCCGCTCCCACTACGTTCTGACCTGTTACAGCAGGGTCCGTTCCTTTACCCCGATTTAGCGCGTTTGACGGGGTGGCTGTTGAGACAGCCCTCTTAAGAAGAGAGGGCATTCCAGAATCGGTTATACCAACCATGTTACGAGCAAGGAAGCCGGTTACGGCAGCTCATTATTACAGAATTTGGCGTGCCTATGTAGGTTGGTGTGAAGCTCGGAAGTTTCCGACATCATCTTTTAAGTTATCCCGTCTTTTGTTATTTCTACAGATGGGGTTAGATAGAGGTCTGAGTTTATCCACACTTAAAGTGCAGATATCGGCGTTGTCCATTTATTTTCATAGTAGATTGGCCCTATTGCCGTCGGTTCACACCTTTATGCAGGGTGTCCTCAGAGTTCAGCCTCCATTCACTCCACCTACTGCGCCATAAGACTTGAATCTGGTTTTTAGATTTCTTACAGTCTTTTTATTATGAACCCTTACAACAAGTGGATATTAAATTTCTCAATTGGGAAAACAATTTTTCTTTTAGCCTTAGCGTCAGCAAGGCGTGTTTCAGATTTGGGTGCTTTGTCGTGCAAGCCACCGTATTTAGTGTTTCATGATGACAGAGCGGAACTCCGGACGAATTCCGCTTTTCTACCAAAGGTAGTGTCATCTTTTCACATCAATCAACCAATAGTAGTTCCTGTGTTACAGGAGACTCTGGTAGGTTGGATGTGGTACGCGCATTACGCATTTATGTATCCCAAACGTCGACCGTTCGTAAGACGGATACGTTGTTTGCTCTCTATGATGCTGCCAAGATGAGTTGGCCAGCTTCTAGGCAGACCTTATCCAGTTGGATTAAACTGACCATACGTCAGGCTTACCTTCATGCTAGGTTACAGCCGCCTACATCAGTAACAGCTCATTCCACACATGCTGTGGGAACATCATGGGCAGCGAGTCGTGGAGCTTCTACGACACAGCTTTGCCGGGCGGCTACATGGTCTTCGGTGCACACGTTTGTGCGCCTCTACAAGTTTTATACGTTGGCGGCATCAGCATCTAGCTTTGGCCGCCTAGTGTTACAGGTGCCAAACAGCTCTCCCGCCCACGGGGGAAACTTTGGTACGTCCCAAGAGTACTCCAGTGACCCCTAGTGGATGAAAAAGAAAATAGGATTTTGGTACTTACCAGGTAAATCCTTTTCTTTGAATCCATAGGGGGCACTGGACGCCCACCCAGAGCAGTTTACCTGGTTTGGGGTAGGTTCAGTAGATCTTATGGTAACACATTTTCACCGACTGGTTCAGATTAACAAGTTATGGTGTCAACTGTTTAGTTGTCCGTAATGTTGTGTCAACTTTATTGTTGTCCGTTATGTTATATGTAATTCTACATTGTCAACCTCTCTATCGCTCCTGTTCGGCTCAGTAAAAAACACTGAGGTACTCAGGGATATGGAGGGGAGGTGTAGTTTCAAAATTAATTTATTCAGTGCCTACTTCCTGTGGAAGCCGTCCATATCCCAAGAGTACTCCAGTTACCAAGAGTACTCCAGTGACCCCTAGTGGATTCAAAGAAAAGGATTTACCTGGTAAGTACCAAAATCCTATTTTTTGCATCATATTGTACTTTCATCCAAGCACTTTGAAAATGTTGATTACAGAAATTTCCAATTTAAAATTAAAATCAAGACTAATTATACAAAACAAATACCACACCTTCAAGATTGTCTAATATTGTTGTGCTGTTCTTGCTGCTCTTTTCACTATTTGGTCCTATTCATCATGGTCTTGAGCTCCATTATATGGATATTTATGTGTTAGAGCCATGCATTAATGTTGTTACTCAGGAGAGCGTTGTAATTATACATGTAACAAAACCAGTTGAATATCCCGATGTTCCCATAGCATGTTCTGCTAACCCCCATACAGTGTTTGAAGTAACCTGTCACGGACCTGGGTTGGATTCTTCCGATGGTCAGGAAGAGGAATTGTAGCTGTGTCGAAGTAGAGACGGACGAATGTAGGTCTTCCTCATGCAGGATTACAAGATAACTAAAGTTTGTGAACGATGCCGAGTGCACTGAATGAAAGATGACTTGTGAGGGATACTGAAGAACTCATAGTAAAAGATAACTTGTGAGCAATGCTGAAGTACTCAGAGTGAAACATGACTTGTGAACGATGCTGAAGAACAGTCAATGATAGATGACTTGTGGGCGATGCCGAAAGAACACAGAATGACAGATGATTTGTCAGCGATGCTGAAGAACCCAAAATTACAGATGACTTGTGAGCGATGCTAAAGAGCAGAGTGACAGATGACTTGTGAGCGATGCTGAAGAACACAGAGTGACAGATGACCTGCGAACAATGCTGAAGAACTCAGGAGTCTGTGAGCTGTGAGACACACTGAACACTGGAAGCACTGGAGTCTGTTTAGCTGAAAGACACACTGGAAGCACTGGAGCCTGTGAGCTGTGAGACACACTGAACACTGGAAATGCTGGAGACTATTTAGCTGAGAGACACGCAGAACGCTGGAGAAACTCTGGAGACTGTTTAGCTGAGAGACACGCAGAACACTGGAGAAACTCTGGAGACTGTTTTGCTGAGAGACACGCAGAACGCTGGAGAAACTCTGGAGACTGTTTTGCTGAGAGACACGCAGAACGCTGGAGAAACTCTGAAGACCGCTTACCTGAGAGACACGCAGAACGCTGGAGAAACCGGAACCCAGAGAGCTGGGAACACTCCTTTCCTGTATTGCAGCGTGAGCCTGGGGGTAACTGTGCAGAGACAATACTCAGGCACCGGGGCTCTGCTCAGCATCTGCTTTTGAACCTCCTGCCTTCCACTGATTGGTGGGAGGAGCTGGTGACGTCATCTGCCCACTGCACCCTGTGGATGCCGGGTGCAATAGCGGCGCCCATGCCCCAGAAGACCATCGGGAGCAGCGCCAACAGGACTCCGGGACCGAGAGCCCACCAGAGGGGGAGAGCGCCAGGAGACCCAGCGCACCCACAGGGGTAAGCGCGGCGGCCGCAGCTCCCGGAGCATGACAGTACCCCCTCCTCTAGGAGTGGCCCCTGGACTCTTCCCTGGTTTCTTTGGGTGCCTGGGAGGAAAGATCCAAACTAGTTGAGGAGCAGTGACTTCGGAAGCCTTCACCCAGCTTCTTTCCTCAGGTCCATAACCTTTCCATTCTACCAGATATTGTAGATTCTTGTGATAGTAACGAGAGTCGAGAATAGCTTTGATCACAAATTCTGTTCCAGCTTCGGTCTCCACTGAGACTGGTCTAGGAGATTCCGAATGGAAACGATTTAGAATGGGAGAACGGAGAAGATAAACATGGAAAGAGTTCGGTACTCAAAAGTGAGAGGGCAAACCCAAACAAAAACAACAAATACCAATATGTGCGCAGAAAGAAAAATGTACAATGAATGTTTTTTAAAAAGTTTAATACTTCAAAAATTAGAATATTTAAAATAACCTCAGAGTGACCATATTGTTAACATTAAATGAAACTGTAATGATTTCATCTAGAATATCTACCAATGTCTATATAGAAACTTTGTTTCCAAGAAGCTCTACGAATAAAAAATGAGTGCAAACTCTTGTAAAGTAGCTTAATATAGTAACCTTGTATTATCAGAAAAAAGTATCAAATGTTTATTGTTTTGTAGTCCAAGAGATTGGTGTATAATTGATATAACTTTTAGGCTGGCCAGCCTATTTGGTAGTTAAATCAGCTGAACTTGCTCTAATTTCAGATGTAATAATAACCAGCAGTCAGTAAAGATGAAATGGTCAATAATGACCGACTGTGAGTACCTGTAAGCTTCCAGAAATCAAGTTTGCAGCCGTGCTAGTTGATAGATCAAAGCGGCAGTGGGGTTGTAATCCTGTGTTTCGATCTAGCTGGGAACCGTAGTTGGCCGCCTGACATCCACCGCGCTGCGGGGTCCCATAGAGTCAGGGTTCCGCGTGGAGCTAACGGTCTTATATGATCAGGATCCTGCCGTGAAGCTGCACACTTATACCTCAGTGAGGCTGAGATCCATAATAAGTCCGTCCGCCGTTTAGGAGCTTCTGAGGTCCCCTAAGGTCCGACGGCACTGAGGGTTGTGAAGCCACTGCCAAGATAAGCGTACCGTCGGGACACAATTGATGCTGTGCCACTGCGAGTCGCCATGTGTTGCACTGTCTGGGTGCTTCCCAGGCAGTGTAGCTGGATTGTCCTTGGGGGGCTCGGAATGTGCACAGGTGTTTGTAGCAGGCTGCTGGCGGCTGGGGCAGCTTGTATAAAAGTTGTCCAAAAATAGTCGGTAGATATTCTGTGGTGAGGTCACTCAGGTAGCCATCCCTAATGCGTTTCTCGATCTTAGCACTGGTCGTTTCATCAGAGGAGACGACAAGATTCAGGACTTGCAGAACAGGGTAAGGGCCGATGACCCTATGAGCAAATTTCATAGTGGGTACTCTTAGACAGAGGTTGTGGGTGGAGAGCAACCCTGTCGCCAACCTTGTATTGAGGAGCTGCCCGCCGTTTTTTGTCCACGTAGAGTTTATGGCCCTCATTCCGAGTTGGTCGGTCGCAAGGCGAATTTAGCAGAGTTGCTCACGCTAAGCCGCCGCCTACTGGGAGTGAATCTTAGCTTCTTAAAATTGCGACCGATGTATTCGCAATATTGCTATTACAAACTACTTCGCAGTTTCAGAGTAGCTCCAGACTTACTCTGCCTGTGCGATCAGTTCAGTGCTTGTCGTTCCTGGTTGACGTCACAAACACACCCAGCGTTCGCCCAGGCACTCCCACCGTTTCTCCAGCCACTCCTGCGTTTTTTCCGGAAACGGTAGCGTTTTCAGCCACACGCCCCTAAAACGCCGTGTTTCCGCCCAGTAACACCCATTTCCTGTCAATCACATTACGATCGCCGGAGCGAAGAAAAAGCCGTGAGTAAAAATACTTTCTTCATAGTAAAGTTACTTGGCGCAGTCGCAGTGCGAACTTTGCGCATGCGTACTAAGCGGATTTTCACTGCGATGCGATGAAAAAGAACGAGCGAACAACTCGGAATGAGGGCCTATATCTGATGGAGATTCTCTTGAGATTAGCATGAATTTTACTCCAGGGCCAGTATTTACTAAAAATCCGAGTTTGTCCAATTTGTGTTTTTTTTTCTAAGTCCCAATCCAGGAATTCACTAAGCACCAATCTCGGCAGTGTTTGGACTATTCGTAATGGTTTGAATGACAACGTTCAGAAATACGAATAAATAGACCATCGGTCCAACGCGGCTGTTATTTCATAGAATACGGGCATTCACTATTCATTCGTATTTGGGTGTTAGTTTCTGAGTGCTCAAGTGCGGGTCTGTTTTTTTTCGATTCGTTAAAAAAAGCAGCAAAAAAATAGACCTGCTTTTTCCAGTCGAGTTTGGATAACCACGCACGGATCAGTGAGATCTGTGCATGGTTATCTATGGGAAAGGGTCTGTTTAGTGTAAAAACTGAAAAGAAAATTGCGTGGGGTCCCCCCTCCTAAGCACAACCAGCCTCGGGCTCTTTGAGCCGGTCCTGGTTGAAAAAATATGGGGGGGAAAATGACAGGGGTCCCCCCATATTTGATCAACCAGCACCGGGCTCTGCGCCTGGTCCTGGTTCCAAAAATACGGGGGACAAAAAGCGTAGGGGTCCCCTGTATTTTTTAAACCAGCACCGGGCTCCACTAGCCAGGTACATAATGCCACAGCCGGGGGACACTTTTATACTGGTCCCTGCGGCCCTGGCATTACATACCCAACTAGTCACCCCTGGCCGGGGTACCCTGGAGGAGTGGGAACCCCTTAAATCAAGGGGTCCCCCCGTCCAGCCACCCAAGGGCCAGGGGTGAAGCCCGAGGCTGTCCCCCCCATCCAAGGGCGGCGGATGGGGGGCTGATAACCTTGTGAAAAAATGTGAATATTGTTTTTAGTAGCAGTACTACAAGTCCCAGCAAGCCTCCCCCGCAATCTGGTACTTGGAGAACCACAAGTACCAGCATGCGGTGGAAAACCGGGCCCGCTGGTACCTGTAGTAGTACTACTACTAAAAAAAATACCCCCAAAAAAACAGGACACACACACCGTGAAAGTATAAGTTTATTACATACATGCACACCTCCATACATACATACATACATACTTACCTATGTTCCCATGAGGCTCAGTCCTCTTCTCCATGTAGAATCCTTGGGGTACCTGTGAAAAAAATTATACTCACATAATCCAGTGTAGAATCAGACCTTTGTATAATCCACGTACTTGGCAAAATAATAAAACGGAAACCCGACCACGCACTGAAAGGGACCCCATGTTTACACATGGGACCCCTTTCCCCGACTGCCAGGACTCCCCCCCGACTCCTGTCAAAGAGGGTCCCCTCAGCCAATCAGGGAGCACCACGTCGTGGCACTCTCCTGATTGGCTGTGTGCTCCTGTAGTGTCTGTCAGGCAGCACACGGCAGTGATACAATGTAGCGCCTATGCGCTCCATTGTAGCAATTGGTGGGAACTTTGCGGTCAGCTGTGAGGTTACTTTCGGTCAACCGCTGACCGCAAAGTTCCCACCATTGGCTACAATGGAGCGCATAGGCGCTACATTGTATCTGTGCCGTGTGCTGCCTGACAGACACTACAGGAGCACACAGCCAATCAGGAGAGTGCCACGACGTGGCGCTCCCTGATTGGCTGAAGGGACCCTCTTTGACAGGAGTCAGGGGGGGTCCTGGCAGTCGGGGAAAGGGGTCCAATGTGTAAACATGGGGCCCCTTTCAGTGCGTGGTCGGGTTTCCATTTTATTATTTTGCCAAGTACGTGGATTATACAAAGGTCTGATTCTAGGTACCCCAAGGATTCTACATGGAGAAGAGGACCAAGCCTCGTGGGAACATAGGTAAGTATGTATGTATGGAGGTGTGTATGTATGTAATAAACTTATACTTTCATGGTGTGTGTGTCCTGTTTTTTGGGGGGTATTTTTTTAGTAGTAGTACTACAGGTACCAGTGGGCCCGGTTTTCCACCGCATGCTGGTACTTGTGGTTCTCCAAGTACCAGCTTGCGGGGGAGGCTTGCTGGGACTTGTAGTACTGCTACTAAAAACAATATTCACATTTTTTCACAAGCCTATCAGCCCCCCATCCGCCGCCCTTGGATGGGGGGACAGCCTCGGACTTCACCCCTGGCCCTTGGGTGGCTGGAGGGGGGGACCCCTTGATTTAAGGGGTTCCCACTCCTCCAGGGTACCCCGGCCAGGGGTGACTAGTTGGGTATGTAATGCCAGGGCCGCAGGGACCAGTATAAAAATGTCCCCCGGCTGTCGCATTACGTACCTGGCTTGTGGAGCCCGGTGCTGGTTTAAAAAATACAGGGGACCCCTACGCTTTTTGGCCCCCGTATTTTTGGAACCAGGACCAGGCGCAGAGCCCAGTGCTGGTTGATTAAATATGGGGGAAACCCTGTCATTTTTTTTCCCCATATTTTTTCAACCACGACCGGCTCAAAGAGCCCGAGGCTGGTTGCGCTTAGGAGGGGGGACCCCACGCAATTTTTTTCAGAATTTTAAAGACTTTAATCAACTTTTTATGGTACACAATGAAGCCCTGCACGGATCTCACAGATCCGGCCGGGATTCCTTGTGTTTTGTCAGGCAGTGTTTTACTCATCACTCCCGTAAAACACTGCCTGATATTACGAATCACATCGACATCGGAAAAAATTATTGTGCAAAACTCGGCAGCTTAGTGAATGATCGTATCAGGATTCAAAAAGTTGCACTAAAATGCACCCGATACCATTCGAGTTCAAACACCCTTCAAAACGGCCAAAACACGAATCTTTGTAAATATACCCCCAGGTGTGACTGAAGTGCTGTAGAGTGGAGGTTACAACAGGAACATCCTCTGAAGGGAAGAGTGGTAACTCTGGAACACGTGGATGAGATCCATAGTTGATAAAAAAATGGGGTCTCGCCAGTGAAAGAATGGTACTGATGATTATGGGCAAATTCTGCCCAGGGTAACAGCTCCACCCAGTCGTCCTGTGAAGGAGAGAGATAAACGCGGAGGAAAGTCTCTAAATCCTGGTTGACTCTTTCAGTTTGTCCGTTAGTTTGTGGATGGTAAGCAGAAGAGAGCTTGATTTTTATTTATAGAGCAGAACAGAGAGCTCTCCAAAATCTTGCAGTGAACTGTACCCCTCGATCTGAGACCACCTCCTGAGGTAATCCGTGTAACTGAAATTGTTCTCGGATAAATAGTTCAGCCAATTTTGGAGCCGTTGGTAGATCTGTCAACGGGAAAAAATGTGCCATTTTCAAGAAGCGATCAACGATCACCCAGATGGTATTGCAACCCTTGGAAAGGGGTAACTCAGCAATGAAGTCCATAGAAATATGGGTCCAGGGCCTCCTAGGAATGGACAAAGGACGAAACAATCCGACAGGAGGCAGACAAGGAATTTTGTGCTGGGTACATTGAGGACAGGAGTTAACGTAATCCTGTATATCTCTCTTCATGGTGGGCCACCAATAAGATCTTCATTAGAATTCAAACATTTTTTTGACTCCAGGGTGACCGGAGAACTTGAAGATATGAACCCACTGCAGTAATTTTGGTCGGAATTCAGCTGGAACGGACATCCTCCCAGGAGGAGGACCTAGAGAAGTGGGAGCTTCAGAAATGGAGACAGGACTGAGAATTAAACTCTTCTCAATGGAATTCTCTTCATCGGACGCAGTTAGGGAGCGGGACAGCATCAGCTTTAGCATTGAGAGTCCCAGTCCGGTACTTAATAACAAACGAGAACTGAGTGAAAAAGAGTGCCCATCTAGCTTGACGGGGATTCAAACATTGGGCGGTCTTGATGTGTAACAAGTTCTTAAGGTCGGTGTAGATAGGAATTAGATGTTCAGCACCCTCCAATAAATATATCCACTCCTCCAAGGCGGATTTTATTGTCAGAAGTTCCTGATCTCTTATAGTGTAATTCCATTGAGCAGGTGAAAACTTTTGAGAGTGGAAACCACATGGATGCAATTTCCCATCAGAAGTGTACTGCGAAAGGACGGCTCTGACACCAACTGAGGAGGCATCGACTTCCAAAAAAAACGGTTTCTCAAAATTTGGCTGCTGAAGTACTGGAGCAGATATAAATGCAGATTTCAACTGGGCAAATGCTTATACGGCTTCGGGAGACAACGAACTCGGATTGGAACTTTTCTTGGTCAGAGCAGTTATGGGTGCTACAATGGTGGAAAACCCTTTAATGAACTTCCTGTAATAATTTGCAAAGCCCAGGAATCTTTGCACCGCTTTCAAGGAGAGGGGTTGAGTCCAGTCCCAAGTGGCTGTAAGTTTTTCCGGATCCATGCGAAGCTCTGTGCCCGAGATGACATATCAGAGGAACGGAATTGATGGCACTTCAAAAGTACACTTGGAAATTTTGTCATATAGGTGGTTTCTACGCAGTCCGTGAAGTACCTCCTTGATCTGTATCCTATGCTCTGCTCTGGAAAAGATCAAAATGTCATCCAAATAAACCACTACACTCTGGTATAGCATGACTTGAAAGATTTCGTTCACTTATCCCTGAAAGATGACAGGAGCATTGCTGAGGCCAAACAGCATTACCAGATACTCATAATGCCCATCCCTGGTTGGCAAATGGGACGTTCATTTGTATCCAGCGATATAAGACTTGTATGTAATGTCTACGTGTATATTGTAATGGAGTCTGTGACACAAAATAGTTTCCAACCTGTACTTTAAGTGAACCCATAACTACATAGATATGGGAGTAGAGGACACTGATGTATAGTGGGGAGTCGGAGGTTAGTTTATGGCTCTTACCTTATCTAAGAAGCTGTAAACGACATTACAAAAAGCCAGGCCAGGTGAAGAAATCTGACCTCTTGAAACTTAAAAGAAAGACAGCTGTTGAAAGTGAAACCAAAGCAAATCTGGTTTCTCACTGCCCAGGTACACAGCATTGAGAGAGTTAAGAAAAGGGTTTGGGCCCGCAGCTTTGAGGGGGTTATATCTGTCCCTCACACACATACACACTTTTTTGTTCATTGTGATGGAAGTGGTTGCCCGTGCCTGGATGAATGTCTATAGTCCTGTGAAGCTTCCTCACACAGATCTTAATACACTATGTAAGCGTAATTAGGTTCTGATTTTCTTTATTTCCTTTTTGTTTATTGAGACTGCTAGTAACTTCTATATCTTTTCTAAACTCCTTAAATTCTTTGTAATCTTTTTACCCTTGTAAACCCGAATATATTTCTTAAATATAATAAACATATAATTAGATCTGACTGCTGTGTTCTTGAACCCAAGTCAAGCCAGTGAAGTACATTACCTATTGTTTCCACGAGATATTAAGATTGGTGGTTACAGGTGAAGCTAAAGACACCTGCAATGTCCGTAATACATTGAAAAGTCTTTGCTGGTCACAGCGGAGATTCGCATGGCACTGGCACAATTCTCGGATTTGTGTATCCGGAGAGTGGGGTGGCCAGGTCCGTGACAAAGTGGCTGGCAGTGGTGGGATTGATAAATAACTTTTTACAAGAACTTGAGTGAGTGGGAGTAATTCCACTTCACCAGAGTCAGAACTCGGGCTTACAAGAGACATTATTTAGAAATTATATACCGTGAACACAGTCTCTGTTCCCCTTCTCTTGTTTTTCTTTTCTATTATTTTATTTTGGCGAAAATGAGACCAAAGATGACTAAGTCTAAGCATATGAGGAAGGATGATGGCAAACCTGTGCATGAGAATAGTGCATCGGCCTGTGCTGCAGAGGGAGAGTTCTATGGCAGAAAGGAGTTATGCAAACCGATGAGAGGAGAGAGAGATAGAGCTTGCCAGTGCTGCACACCTGGTGCAGAGGGAGAATTCTATGGCAGAAAGGAGTTCTGCAAACCATCAAGCTGAGAGAGAATGTAAGCTACAAATGGCTCCGCGACAAGAAAGTGATTACTCGCGACACCATTGGACCAGAGAGGGCACTGTTAAACCTTGCCTGGATCAAGTCCCTAGTATGACTGACTTAGGGATCTTGGACAGTACTGCATATACCCAGTAGAAGTTGGGCACCTCTTACAGCTACACTGAAGGTCCTGACCTGAATAAGTATTTACAGTGTGCATTTGCATATATGAAGACATATCCAGACTGGGCAACCCTTATGCAGCTGGTGCAACAGTTCCCTGCTGAACGCCAAGCAGCTCTGGAATGTGAGGCTTCCAGGGAGGAAAGGCAGACTGACCGCCTATACCAGCTGGAGCCGGGTAGGCTTAAAAGTCAGTCCACAGGCTAAGATTCTCCTGTTAGCATGCCCTGGTCAAATGATTCCACTGTGTTTCAACGGGACGGAGGCATCCAAACAACTGCCCGCTGCATTTTGGAGAATCATCTGGCTTTGAACAGTACAACGGATACCAGACAGAGGTCTGACACCTCTGCCAGTACCAGGGAGACGGCAGAAAGTACTGCAGCCAGGGAGGATGCAGGGCAACCATCCGAGACCGCGTCAGAAGAGCAATGGGGGTATAGCCCAGATTACCTGTTTTCCAGGATGAGTACGGATGAGCTAATTAAAGAATGTCAGCTTCAGGGTATCCCCTGCCGCAACACTTCCCACAGGGAGATGATCACGCAGCTCACCTATGCACAGGAAGATGAGAGCAATGCCTTCAGCCAGTATCGTGCACAGTTTCTCAGCTGCAGTCCCGATGCAAGTCCTGGGTCACTGCTGAGAGAACTGGCGGACTGTTTTGAATTAGCGCAGCAGGAGGCCTATGATTGGGGAAAGCTCGCTACCCCATTTTGGAAAGATCATTGCTGCAGAATGAAGGATGAAAGACAGCGACTATGAAAGCTTCTTTTATCAGCGGGAGAAGCAGTAGTCCAGCCTGCAGGGCTGCCCCAAGAGGAACAGGCAACCCCAACATCTATAGTCGGTGTGGACTATGTTACAGAGTTCTCGCATCCCAAGGTGCAGTGCACCCTACTGGGAGGAGCTGTTGATGCGAACAGCATATTACCACCATCTGCGCAAAATTTACAGCTGAAAGAGGCTAATTCAGGAGGATCTGATTGTAGAGAAGACTAGAGGTGTGAGTGTCAGATGATATTCCCAAGAATGTGTTCGGGAAGACTGACTTTGGACAATTGAAAGCACAATGTGTGCCTGACATTTCTAAATCTGTTGAAATATGTAATTCATCCCAGGTAGTATGTGATGATGCTAAACATTGCAATGAGGTAACTCTGTGTACAGTACCTGTAATGCTATGTGATCATTGTACATACTCCAATGTGATAGGGGTATATGGTGGTGAGCCTCTGATTGGTGCTAGTAGTTACAGTTGTGTGGGTTTAGGCAAGGAACCTGATATACAGATGTAGCCACCTTTATCTTGACTGGCTGAGGCGTTTGTCCTGATCGAGCATACGCAGCGTCCCGGGGCGTAGGGAGGCGCGCCTAGTCACAGAGCGGCGTACCTAATCGCACGGAGAGCGTTTGGCATTACCTTTACATGTAATACCTGTGATCATCCACCAGATGTCACTTTTTACAATCACCACTGCGCATGCGTGTGGTCTCCCGTAAAATACAATACTGAAATATATAATAAGGACTACTTTACTAAGGCGTCTCATTACGCTGCATACAGTAAATACTCATTACGCTGCATTATTTAATACAGTAAATACTCATTACGCTGCATTATTTAATACAGTATATACGGTACAGATGCAAAAAGTACAGCATACAGTATATGATCCATCTGCAGTACTTTATGAATATGTGAGCGTCCAAGTCCCGCAGACAAAACAACATAAAACCAGTAGTGTACACTGTCGCAAATGGACGTGTTAGAAGTTCACTATTGCCTCTTGAGAGTAGGAATTTTGTACAGTATGTTAGCGTCCTAATCCCGTAGCCATTACAGCATAATCAAAACCAATGGATTTATACATCTGTCTGCGGCGAAGTGGTGAAGTGTTCCACTTCCTATACTCAGAGTCCCGGGTTCGATTCCTAAAGTAGAAATGCATGTTAGTTTTTTCCAGACACTTTATTTTTTTTATTCACATAAACCAGGGCAAAGCTGCAGGAGCGGTTCTACTGTTAAGGTTTTATGCACCGTACAGTACACATACAATTCTGTAGCAGGGTAGACTCAATAGAAATGGCTACCACCTATGACTCCTTGCCCCATGGAGGCCCTAGGCTACAGAGCAAGTAATAGTCCAGATTTTGCAGGCAATGGGGCAATGCTGAAGGAGCGTCACAATCCCCTAGCTAAAATACACAGGGGTGATAGGAATAAGTGAGGTTTATGCACATTACGGTACACCGGACTAGATTGCATAGCACACTGGCAAAATGGCCACCGCCCCTGAACCCCCACCATTTGGCAGGCAGCGCTCGGATATGGAGTGAGAGATGGTATAAGTTTTTCAGGCTACGGGGCAATGCTGAAAGAGCGTCACAATCCCCTAGCCAAAATACACAGGGGCGATAAAGATAAGCGAGGTCTATGCACATTACGTTACACCGGGCTCGATTGCATAGCAAACTGACAAAACACAAGTTTTACATAAAGCAGTGCAAAGCTGCAGGAGAGTTTCAACTGTCAAGGTTCTATGCACCGTACGGTACACATACAATTCTATAGCAGGGCAGACTCAATTGGAATGGCTATCGCCTGTGACTCCTAGCTCCATGGAGGCACTCTGCTATGGAGCAAGTAACAGCAAAGATTTTGCAGGCTACGGGGCAATGCTGAAGGAGCGTCAGAATCTCCTAGCTAAAATACACAGGGGTGATAGGGATAAGCGAGTTCAATGCACATAACGATACACCGCAAAGTTCCCCATGGTTTTGATTATGCCTTTTCTTTGAACACTTTATTTTCCACTGCCTCGCCCTACCCCCATCCCACTTTCCCCTTCCCCCCCTGGGAGCCTGCAAAGTACATGCAGTAGACAGGGAGGGAGTGTCACAACTGAGGGCCTGAGCTGACGGGAGGCAGCCTCAGTTGTAGGGGCTGAGATGTACCGGAACCTGGGAGGTTGTATCAGACCCCTGGACATGTAAGTAACATGAATAATAACAGCCCGAAGGCGTGACCACGACAACTTGGATAAATGTTAATGATGTTTATTATGACAACTCCGCAACACAGCAGCAGTAAAAGAAAACGTAAAAGTCAGCAAAGAATAAATACAGTTCCTGGGTACTACAGGATGGCAGGAGCCACAGGGCACTGGTAGTGTGAGATAGTTCTTATGATCTTCTAGATGGAAAGTCCTTACCAGGCCCGACTGTAGCAATGGAGATAACCCAGGATTGTGCCAGCTGGTGTTCCAGGAAAAGCTGGGTTGCTGAAGATAAAACAGCTGCTGTGGATACTGGCTGGAACCAGACTGTTGTTAGCACGGAGTGGATACTGGCTGGAACCAGTCAAATAATAAATGAACTTGGGAGCGATGAAATATGAACTGAAATGTAGAACTTGAGAGCGGAGAAATAATAATACCGGTGGAGAGTGGTAAAGTGTAGAAAGGACACCGGCCCTTTAAGGGAAGCTGTACTCTGCTGGAAGCTGAGCTGGAAGCAGGTAATGTTGTAGCTGGAAACAGATGAATCCACAATGGATTGGAGAGTCAGGCTACACCGCAGGTGGAATGCTGGTGCGGGTCTCTATGGTGGAAGTCTTGAGACAGGAGCTGGAACCTGGAAGACAATCACAGGAGAGAGACAAACAGGAACTAGGTTTGACAACCAAAGCACTGACGCCTTCCTTGCTCAGGCACAGTGTATTTATACCTGCAGCAAGGAAGGGATTGGCTAGGCAATTATGCAGATTAACAATACTGACAACAGATTGGAGGAAATGATCAGCTGACAGAATCCAAGATGGCTGCGCCCATGCAGACACTTGGAGGGAAGTTTGGTTTGTAATCCATGTGGTAATGAAAACAGTAATGGCGGCGCCGGCCACTGGAGACAGGAGACGCCAGGCTGACAAGTGCACATCCAACCACGCGGACACAGCGGAGGCCGCGGCTGACGTAATCGCCACTCTGACACTCTGCATGCAGAAGCTCAGGGACGGCGGCGGAGGCCGCGGGAGACGCCATGCCAGATGTAATATGGCGCTTACTGTGACAGCGTCCCAGAGTGACAGGAGAGGATACAGGAATGTACACATCAGGATAACAGATGGAATCCGGTCCTGGAGCGCTGAGCCAGCCTTAGGAGGCATCTGATGGGTAAGAAATGGCGTCCAGATACCCGGATCCTGACAGCACCCCCCCCTTTAGGAGTGGCCCCAGGACACTTCTTTGGCTTTTGAGGAAACTTGGAATGGAATCTCCGGACCAAGGCAGGAGCATGGACATCAGAAGCATTGGTCCATGAACGTTCCTCAGGACCATAACCTTTCCAGTCAATAAGATATTGTAGTTGACCGTAACGGTGACGTGAGTCCAGGATCTTGGCCACTTCATACTCAACGCCTCGTTGAGTTTGGACTTTCGGAGTTGGAGGAAGTGAGGAATGAAACCGATTCAAGATCAGCCGTTTCAACAGGGAAACATGGAATGTCCTGGGTATTTTTAAGAAGGGAGGCAACTGGAGTCTGTAAGCAACAGGATTGATGACTTGTTCAATCTTGAAAGGACCGATATAGCGAGGTGCAAACTTCATACTGGGAACTCTTAACCTCAAATTCTTCGTGGATAACCATACCCGATCACCCACCTTGAGAGCAGGAACTGCTCGACGCTTCTTATCCGCAAACTTCTTGTACCTGAACGATGCCTTGAGCAGAGCTGATCGTACGCTCTTCCAGATATTGGCAAACTGATGCAAGGTGATATCCACTGCGGGAACAGAAGTTGCTGGAAGCGGTTGGAACTCAGGGACTTTAGGGTGGAATCCAAAGTTAGTGAAGAATGGTGTTGAAGCAGATGAAGAATGATACTGGTTGTTATGACAGAACTCGGCCCAGGGAAGTAATTGAACCCAGTCATCTTGAGAGGAGGACACATAGATGCGGAGGAAGGCCTCCAAGTCCTGATTCACCCTCTCGGTTTGACCATTGGTCTGAGGATGGTAAGCCGTGGAAAACTTTAGCTTGACTTGGAGGACTTGACATAAACTTCGCCAGAATTTGGCTGTGAATTGAACTCCTCGATCTGAGATAATTTCTTCAGGAAGACCGTGGAGTCGGAAGATCTCTTGTATGAATACTTGAGCCAACTTGGAAGCTGACGGAAGACCGGTGAGAGGAATGAAGCGTGCCATCTTGGTGAACCGGTCAACTACCACCCAGATGGTATTGAACTTGTTGCACATGGGTAAGTCTGTAATGAAATCCATCGACAAGTGGGTCCATGGTCGACGGGGAACGGATAGTGGAACCAGTTGCCCCACAGGCGACTGGCGGGATACTTTATGTTGGGCACACTTTGGGCAAGATGCAATAAACTCCAAGACGTCCTTTTTCAGAGTTGGCCACCAATAGGACCTAGAGATAAACTCCAGGGTTTTTTGGATACCTGTATGTCCGGCAAAACGGGAAGCATGGGCCCAATGCATGAGCTTCTTCCTTAGCATCGGCTTCACAAAACTTTTCCCTGATGGGGGCGTAGAGTCCATCCCTACCGTGGAGAATGCCAACGGATTTATAATAGGATGCTTGTCTGAAGACTCTGACTCATTTTCTTGCTCCCATGAGCGGGAAAGGGCTTCGGCCTTGCGATTCTGAGAGCCCGGACAGAACTGGAGTTTAAAGTCGAACCTGGAAAAGAAAAGTGCCCATCTGGCCTGACGAGGGTTGAGACATTGTGCGCCCTTCAGGTATAAAAGGTTCTTGTGGTCTGTAAGTATGGTGATTGAATGAGAAGCTCCCTCCAACAGATACCTCCACTCTTCTAGAGCGAGCTTGATGGCTAGCAACTCCTGGTCGCCAATGGCATAGTTGCGCTCAGCTGGGGAGAACTTCCGGGAGAAGAAACTGCAAGGGTGTAAATGGCCATCTTTAGCCCTCTGAGATAACACCGCTCCTACTCCAACGGAGGAGGCATCCACCTCTAAGATGAAAGGAGAGTCGATGTCAGGCTGTTTCAGAACAGGCGCAGAGATGAACCTTTGTTTTAAAAGATGAAATGCTTGCATGGCTTCTTCAGACCACTTGGACGGGTTAGCACCCTTCTTAGTGAAAGCAGTAATAGGCGCCACAATGGTGGAAAAGTCTCGTATAAACTTTCGGTAATAGTTGGCGAACCCTAAGAACCTCTGGACCCCTTTGAGGGTTAAGGGTACCGGCCAATTTTGGATTGCTAGTAGTTTCTCAGGATCCATCTCTAGTCCGGAACCGGACACAATGTACCCTAGAAACGGAATGGACTTGACTTCAAAGACGCATTTTTCTAATTTGCAATAGAGATGATTGACACGGAGACGGGACAGAACCTCTTTAACCCAAAAACGATGTTCCTCTAAATCGTTGGCAAAAATGAGGATATCGTCTAGATAGACCACGACATGACGGTATAGAATGTCTCTGAAGATCTCATTGACAAAATGCTGGAAGACAGCTGGAGCATTGCTCAATCCGAAGGGCATGACGAGGTACTCATAATGTCCGTCACGGGTGTTAAAGGCGGTCTTCCACTCGTCACCCTCACGGATCCGGATGAGATTGTATGCACCTCACAAGTCCAGCTTTGTAAAGATGGTAGCTCCGCTAACTCTGTCAAAGAGCTCAGTAATCAGGGGTAAAGGATAACGGTTCTTGATGGTAATGTCGTTCAAACCTCTGTAGTCGATGCACGGCCGCAGACCACCATCTTTCTTTTTTACAAAAAAGAAGCCTGCGCCGGCTGGAGAAGAAGAAGGTCGAATGAACCCCTTTGCTAGGTTCTCTTTAATATATTCCTCCATAGAATGCGTCTCAGGCAGAGACAACGGATAAGTTCGGCCTCGAGGTGGAACCTTCCCTGGAACGAGATCAATCGGACAGTCCCATTCTCTATGAGGAGGAAGGATATCAGCAGAAGCTTTACTGAACACATCCGTGAAATCTTGATATGGAGGAGGTGGAACATCAGACGACCTGGGGGAGGAAGAACAGACAGGCAATACTTTAAACAAACATGTCTCAGCACAGGAGGAACCCCATGCCAGGATTTGCGTAGTCGCCCAATCAATTGTAGGATTGTGAAGACGGAGCCATGGAAGGCCCAGGACCACAGGATGTGTGGCTCTTGGAATCACTAAAAAAGAAATAAGTTCGGAATGAAGAACTCCCACTCTCAGACGAACTGGTAGAGTCCTTAAAGAAATAACTGCATCAAAAATTTTGCTGCCATCCACGGCAGTTAAAGAAATGGACGAAGGAAGTCTCTCGGTGGGTAGGGACCACCGTTTAACATAGGCTTCGGTAATAAAGTTCCCAGCTGCTCCGGAATCAAGGAGGGCAATGACGTTCCGGTAACGTTGAGCAACTTGAAGCGAGACTGGGAGATTACAATCTTGAGGAGATGGAGAGGAGATCATTACTCCTAGCCGGCCCTCTCCTTGGCGAGCTAGGATTTGGAGTTTCCCGGACGTTTGGGACAGGCATTAATGGTGTGAGATGGAGCTGCACAATAGAGACAGAGAAACTCGGAGAGACGTCTTCGGCGCTCAGCAGGAGTTAAACGGGAACGGCCAAGTTGCACGGGCTCATCTTTAGATGGTGACAGTTGACGAGGAGGAGGAGCAGAAGATTTTGGAGCAGATGATCTTCCACGCTCAGTTGCTCTCTCGTTCCATGCCAGTTCGGATGCCAGGATCTGGAACTGTATCAGATATTGTCCTACAGTACGTGACCCCTGGCGTAAACGGAGAATCTCGGATGAAGCTGAGGTTACCCGGCCTGGCTCGCCGAAGATGCGCCTGAATGTTGACACGAAGGCAGTGTAGGAAGATAGCAGGGTGTCGGACCTCTCCCATAACGGTGATGCCCAATCAAGGGCTGAGCCACTGAGAAGAGAAATAATGTAGGCAATTTTTGTACGGTCACTGGGAAAATTGCCAGGTTGTAGCTCAAACTGAATCTCACACTGGTTGAGAAATCCCCTGCAGAATCTTGGAGATCCGTCAAATTTTGCTGGCGTTGGAAGATGAAGACGTGGAGCAGAAATGGGTAAGGTGGGTGGGGTTATAGCTGGAGTCACTGTGGTTGACGCACCAGACGCGCCTGATCCATGGAGAGTTGTCTGAATCCCATCCAGCCGAGTAGAGAGATCCTGGAGACAGCGGATGATGTGGCCCTGTGCAGCCTCCTGATGTTCTAGTCGGGCTGCCAGTTCTTGCATCGGCCTGGCCGCTTGATCCTGGTCTCCGGCTGGATTCATTAGGTCAGTGCTTACTGTCACAACTGAGGGCCTGAGCTGACGGGAGGCAGCCTCAGTTGTAGGGGCTGAGATGTACCGGAACCTGGGAGGTTGTATCAGACCCCTGGACATGTAAGTAACATGAATAATAACTGCCCGAAGGCGTGACCACGACAACTTGGATAAAAGTCAATGATGTTTATTATGACAACTCCGCAACACAGCAGCAGTAAAAGAAAACGTAAAAGTCAGCAAAGAATAAATACAGTTCCTGGGTACTACAGGATGGCAGGAGCCACAGGGCACTGGTAGTGTGAGATAGTTCTTATGATCTTCTAGATGGAAAGTCCTTACCAGGCCCGACTGTAGCAATGGAGATAACCCAGGATTGTGCCAGCTGGTGTTCCAGGAAAAGCTGGGTTGCTGAAGATAAAACAGCTGCTGTGGATACTGGCTGGAACCAGACTGTTGTTAGCACGGAGTGGATACTGGCTGGAACCAGTCAAATAATAAATGAACTTGGGAGCGATGAAATATGAACTGAAATGTAGAACTTGAGAGCGGAGAAATAATAATACCGGTGGAGAGTGGTAAAGTGTAGAAAGGACACCGGCCCTTTAAGGGAAGCTGTACTCTGCTGGAAGCTGAGCTGGAAGCAGGTAATGTTGTAGCTGGAAACAGATGAATCCACAATGGATTGGAGAGTCAGGCTACACCGCAGGTGGAATGCTGGTGCGGGTCTCTATGGTGGAAGTCTTGAGACAGGAGCTGGAACCTGGAAGACAATCACAGGAGAGAGACAAACAGGAACTAGGTTTGACAACCAAAGCACTGACGCCTTCCTTGCTCAGGCACAGTGTATTTATACCTGCAGCAAGGAAGGGATTGGCTAGGCAATTATGCAGATTAACAATACTGACAACAGATTGGAGGAAATGATCAGCTGACAGAATCCAAGATGGCTGCGCCCATGCAGACACTTGGAGGGAAGTTTGGTTTGTAATCCATGTGGTAATGAAAACAGTAATGGCGGCGCCGGCCACTGGAGACAGGAGACGCCAGGCTGACAAGTGCACATCCAACCACGCGGACACAGCGGAGGCCGCGGCTGACGTAATCGCCACTCTGACACTCTGCATGCAGAAGCTCAGGGACGGCGGCGGAGGCCGCGGGAGACGCCATGCCAGATGTAATATGGCGCTTACTGTGACAGCGTCCCAGAGTGACAGGAGAGGATACAGGAATGTACACATCAGGATAACAGATGGAATCCGGTCCTGGAGCGCTGAGCCAGCCTTAGGAGGCATCTGATGGGTAAGAAATGGCGTCCAGATACCCGGATCGTGACAGGGAGTTCCGATTAGGTTACAAGACATGTGCAACAGTATACTACTGTATGTAGGAAAATCCCCTGCCCAGGCTCGCTGGGCGTTGTTCTTTACCCGGTTTAAGCTTATCATCACTAACATGCCCGGTTCTAAGAACACCAAAGCAGATGCCCTGTCACGCTGTTTTTTTTCCTGTTCATGATAGCCTTTCTTCTGCTACTCCTATTATCCCTGCTTCCTCTATCCGGACCGGCCTCACACAGAGGAAGATTCAGTAGTTACCCCTAACTCTCTGTTTCTGTTTTAGTTAGAGGTTCCCCTTGTTCTCGCCCCGTCTCGGTTTACGCCTTGTCTCCAACTAAGACCGGGGGGTTGATCAGAGTTGGGCAGACTTAATCCGCCCTTCAAACGCGGCTGCCGTGGGCCCAAGCAAACATAGTCTCGCAGGCGTAGACTGATGACGTGGGGGAGACAACGGAGTCAGGGTTTCCGTAGGGGTTGCTGCTGATCTCCGTTCCAACTGCAGCTCACCTTCCTGTACTTGGAGCTTATCTACTCTGTCTCTTGAGTTCCAAGTACAGTGAACGTAACAGTCACAGTATTGCAATGGGGGGTACGGGGTCACTGTTCTTGTTGCACAAGGGATGGAGATCCTACAAGAGTCACAGTGTTGCAATGGGACAATGGCACTTTTAAACAATATCAATACTGGGATTTACCAGTATAAATGTCACTATGTTTCAGTATGCAAAAAGGATGTAATTAGTGAAAGTATCTTAAGATCTCTAACAATGCAGCTTCCACTGTAGTAATTATTCCTTGGACAAATAACTCAGTCTTTACTCCTTGAAGCAACTCAATGGCTCTTCTTATAAATTGTGTCTCTGTCCTGATAACTGTATTCAAACAGGGGCTAGTCTGTGGGATGTTCCATTAAGGGCCTGGTAACACCCCTTCTCTCTATGCGGTAGTAAGCAGTATGTGTGACAAATGGACAATTGGGCCTAGCACTCGCCCGCTTGCAGTTCACAACACAAACAGTGTCGGTGTTCTCACACTGAATCTGTCATGTAGGTCCTCTCACTGGCTGGATCTGTCTCAGCGGTTTTCAGCTTCACAAGATGGCTACTGTGTCCGCGCTTCTGCATAGGCTTGGCGGTGTCTGGTCCTCCGGCTGCGACATCTCACGCCCGCTCTCCTGGTTCTCTGCACTCCAGGAAGCACCCCACCACTTCAGCTCTGCAACGCTGCTCTCCACCGCCCTGTGTGACCACTCGGTTTGCTCTGTGTTTGCTTCTCCCGCACCACTCCTCACAGCACGTCCAGCTCTTACAATGGCTTCTCTCCAACTCCTCCTTCTTCTTCCCACAAGGATCTGCTTGCTCTCCTTCTCTCTGTCCAATCAGCACTCGCCACCTCACCAGCACAGTACACATGAACTGACTCTGGTCCGTCCTTAACCCCTGCTGCATTCTCCAAGCTGCAAACACTGTCTTTACACTTTTAAAGGGGCACACACAATTTTCCAGGGTGCCACAGGGTGCTGATTGCACAGGAGCTGGCACCATGTGGGTAGCAGTGATGTGTGGTCATGGTAGGCAAGGGAGCTAGAGCCTCATCTGTCATACACTTCACTGGATAGAGCACCTGACAGGTAACACTGTGGGCTGCTGTAGTCTCTGTTTCCTGTTTAAGAGCTGCTGCCCCACAGCTGCATACACCTGCCTGTGTTGCAGAAAGTTGCTGCTGTGTTAGTGTACAGAAGAGAAGGCAGATATACTGTAAGCAGTCTGTGGCCCTACAGAACTACATGTCTTAGCATGGCCTGGCCTGCTCCCCCTCCCCACACTGTGATAGCAGCAGTTGGCTAGTTCTTGGTATGGGCTGTTAGAAAGCAGCATTCTGCAGTCACTGGGGGAGGCAGTATGCACAGCTGCAGCAGTGAGGAGTGCTGCTCAGTGCTTTGCTCACCAGTGTGTATACTGCACTGTCTCTGCATCGTCCCCATGCATCACTACTACTACTACTACTCCTATCCAGTCCCCACCACCACCCCCAGCTGCCATGTGTCCATTCTAGTACTACCACCATCATCCCCACCACATCCCTCAGCTGCCATGTGTCATTACTACTACTCATACCCAGTCCCCACCACCTCCCCAGCTGCCATGTGCCATTACTACAACTTCTACACAGTCCCCACCACCTCCCCCAGCTGCCATGTGCCATTACTACTACTCCTATCCAGTCCCCGCCACCTCCCCAGCTGCCATGTGCCATTATTACAACTTCTACACAGTCCCCACCACCACCCCCAGCTGCCATGTGCCATTACTACTACTCCTATCCAGTCCCCACCACCTCCCCAGCTGCCATGTGCCATTACTACAACTTCTACACAGTCCCCACCACCACCCCAGCTGCCATGTGCCATTACTACTACTCCTATCTAGTCCCCACCACCTCCCCAGCTGCCATGTGCCATTACTACAACTTCTACACAGTCCCCACCACCACCCCAGCTGCCATGTGCCATTACTACTACTCCTATCCAGTCCCCACCACCTGCCCAGCTGCCATGTGCCATTACTACAACTTCTACACAGTCCCCACCACCTCCCCCAGCTGTCATGTGCCATTACTACTACTCCTATCCAGTCCCCTCCATGTGTCACTACTACAACTTCTACCCAGTCCCTCCTACAACTACCACCATTACCTCCCCCTGCTGCCATGTCAATGCAGAGCTGCCTGTCACTGCTAGTGGCTGCTTTCCAACTGTGCTATCAGAGGCTGAGAGTAGTTGTGAAGGAAGAGATGTCAGCCAATAATATTGTGCCTAGGGGCGGCCTTGCCCCTAAATTGACCTCTGCCCATTTCTCCTCTAATCTTTCCTACCTGGCAGCTGTAGACTACCTATCTTTTATATAGTCTCTGACACCTCCTACCTGGCAGCTTCAGACTATTGGTACACATACATCTATGGTTACTGCCAATGTCGATCCGATTTGCCGATCAAAAATGTAGTTCATCAGCAAAATCCAGCATGTTAACACCCACAATTGCAATTATTTTTGGTGGAATGGGCTAATAGAGGATCTCTAATATGTTGGAATTCCTTGATCCCCTGACCCAGGCATCAGCAGAGCAAGAAATTTCTCTGATGGCTGCCTGATGTATGGACCCCGTATCTTCTGTATACATCCACCCCTTCCTCCTATAACCCTTCCTGCTACAGCTGTAGACTATCTTCTTTGTAGCTCTTCCATAACAGTAGCTGTAGTCTCCTGTCTATCTGATGCACTACAGGGAGGATGGGGATCTCGGATACCAGCTGCTTGGTCCTAAGTCTTCAACTTATAAGCAGCAGTATGTCTGTGTGTCCATCACAGACATGCAGGGTTCCACATTTATGATGAAATGACGAAACACATTGAAGCCTTCTGACCTCTATTCTAAAATATTCTTAAATGTAATTGTTGGCCTTTGGCCAGTACATGTGGGCAGAGACGGGGGTCTTTCTGGATCCCTGCCTGGCGACTCTTGCTGGAAGAAGCCTATTGAACAAAAGTAGTGATGTGCACCGGAAATTTTTCGGGTTTTGTGTTTTAGTTTTGGATTCGGTTCCGCGGCCGTGTTTTGGATTCGGACGCGTTTTGGCAAAACCTCCCTGAAGTTTTTTGTTGGATTCGGGTGTGTTTTGGATTCGGGTGTTTTTTTTACAAAAAACCCTCAAAAAAAGCTTAAATCATAGAATTTGGGGGTCATTTTGATCCCATAGTATTATTAACCTCAATAACCATAATTTCCACTCATTTCCAGTCTATTCTGAACACCTCACACCTCACAATATTATTTTTAGTCCTAAAATTTGCCCCGAGGTCGCTGGATGACTAAGTTAAGCGACCCAAGTGGCCGACGCAAACACCTGGCCCATCTAGGAGTGGCACTGCAGTGTCAGACAGGATGGCAGATTTAAAAAATAGTCCCCAAACAGCACATGATGCAAAGATAAATTAAAGAAAAAAGAGGTGCAAGATGGAATTGTCCTTGGGCCCTCCCACCCACCCTTATGTTGTATAAACAGGACATGCACACTTTAACAAACCCATCATTTCAGCGACAGGGTCTGCCACACGACTGTGACTGAAATGACTGGTTGGTTTGGGCCCCCACCAAAAAAGAAGCAATCAATCTCTCCTTGCACAAACTGGCTCTACAGAGGCAAGATGTCCACCTCCTCCTCATCATTTGATTCCTCACCCCTTTCAATGTGTACATCCTCCTCCTCACAGATTATTAATTTGTCCCCACTGGAATCCACCATCTCAGGTCCCTGTGTACTTTCTGGAGGCAATTGCTGCTGGTGAATGTCTCCACGGAGGAATTGATTATAATTAATTTTGATTAACATCATCTTCTCCACATTTTGTGGAAGTAACCTGGTACGCCGATTGCTGACAAGGTGACCGGCTGCACTAAACACTCTTTCGGAGTACACACTGGAGGGGGGGCAACTTAGGCAAAATAAAGCCAGTTTGTGCAAGGGCCTCCAAATTGCCTCTATTTCCTGCCAGTATACGTACGGACTGTCTGACGTGCCTACTTGGATGCGGTCACTCATATAATCCTCCACCATTCTTTCAATGGTGACAGAATCATATGCAGTGACAGTAGATGACATGTCAGTAATCGTTGGCAGGTCCTTCAGTCCGGACCAGATGTCAGCACTCGCTCCAGACTGCCCTGCATCACCGCCAGCGGGTGGGCTCGGAATTCTTAGCCTTTTCCTCGCAGCCCCAGTTGCGGGAGAATGTGAAGGAGGAGCTGTTGACAGGTCACGTTCCGCTTGACTTGACAATTTTCTCACCAGCAGGTCTTTGAACCTCTGCAGACTTGTGTCTGCCAGAAAGAGAGATACAACGTAGGTTTTAAATCTAGGATCGAACACGTTGGCCAAAATGTAGTGCTCCGATTTCAACAGATTGACCACCCAGTGAATCCTGGTTAAGCGAATTAAGGGCTCCATCCACAAGTCCCACATGCCTAGCGGAATCGCTCCATTTTAGCTCCTCCTTCATCCTCTCCAGCTTCTTCTGCAAAAGCCTGATGAGGGGAATGACCTGACTCAGGTTGGCAGTGTCTGAACTGACTTCACTTGTGGCAAGTTCAAAGGGTTGCAGAACCTTGCACAACGTTGAAATCATTCTCCACTGCGCTTGAGTCAGGTGCATTCCCCCTCCTTTGCCTATATCGTAGGTAGCTGTATAGGCTTGAATGGCCTTTTGCTGCTCCTCCATCCTCTGAAGCATATAGAGGGTTGAATTCCACCTCGTTACCACCTCTTGCTTCAGATGATGGCGGGGCAGGTTCAGGAGTGTTTGCTGGTGCTCCAGTCTTCGGCACGCGGTGGCTGAATGCTGAAAGTGGCCCGCAATTCTTTGGGCCACCGACAGCATCTCTTGCATGCCCCTGTCGTTTTTTAAATAATTCTGCACCACCAAATACAATGTATGTGCAAAACATGGGACGTGCTGGAATTTGCCCACATGTAATGCATGCACAATATTGGTGGCGTTGTCCGATGTCACAAATCCCCAGGAGAGTCCAATTGGGGTAAGCCATTCTGCGATGACGTTCCTCAGTTTCCGTAAGAGGTTGTCAGCTGTGTGCCTCTTATGGAAAGCGGTGATACAAAGCGTAGCCTGCCTAGGAACAAGTTGGCGTTTGCGAGATGCTGCTACTGGTGCCGCCGCTGCTGTTCTTGCTGCGGGAGGCAATACATCTACCCAGTGGGCTGTCAGTCATATAGTCCTCAGTCTGCCCTGCTCCACTTGTCCACATGTCCGTGGTTAAGTGGACATTGGGTACAACTGCATTTTTTAGGACACTGGTGACTCTTTTTCTGACATCTGTGTACATTCTCGGTATCGCCTGCCTAGAGAAATGGAATCTAGATGGTATTTGGTACCGGGGACACACTACTTCAAGCAATTCTCTAGTTCCCTGTGAATTAACGCTGGATACCGGACACACATTTAACACCACCGAAGCTGCCAAGACCTGAGTTATCCGCTTTGCAGCAGGATGACTGCTGTGATATTTCATCTTCCTCGCAAAGGACTGTTGGTCAGTCAATTGCTTACTGGAAGTAGTACAAGTGGTCTTCCGACTTCCCCTCTGGGATGACGATTGACTCCCAGCAGCAACAACAGCAGCGCCAGCAGCAATAGGCGTTACACTCAAGGATGCATCGGAGGAATCCCAGGCAGAAGAGGACTCGTCAGACTTGACAGTGACATGGCCTGCAGGACTATTGGCTTTCCTGTCTAAGGAGGAAATTGACACTGAGGGAGTTGGTGGTGTGGTTTGCAGGAGCTTGGGTACAAGAGGAAGGGATTTAGTTGTCAGTGGACTGCTTCCGCTGTCACCCAAAGTTTTTAAACTTGTCAATGACTTCTGATGAATGCGCTCCAGGTGACGTATAAGGGAGGATGTTCCTAGGTCATTAACGTCCCTACCCCAACTTATAACAGCTTGACAAAGGCAACACACGGCTTGACACCTGTTGTCCGTATTTCTGTTAAAATAATTCCACACCGAAGAGGTGATTTTTTTGGTAATTTGACCAGGCATGTCAATGGTCATATTCGTCCCACGGACAACAGGTGTCTCCCCGGGTGCCTGACTTAAACAAACCACCTCACCATCAGAATCCTCCATGTCAATTTCCTCCTCAGCGCCAGCAACACCCATATCCTCATCCTGGTGTACTTCAACAGTGACATCTTCAATTTGACTATCAGGAACTGTACTGCGGGTGCTCCTTCCAGCACTTGCAGGGGGCGTGCAAATGGTGGAAGGCGCCACATCTTCCCGTCCAGTGTTGGGAAGGTCAGGCATCGCAACCGACACAATTGGACTCTCCTTGGGGATTTGTGATTTAGAAGAACGCACAGTTCTTTGCTGTGCTTTTGCCATCTTAAGTCTTTTAATTTTTCTAGCGAGAGGAAGAGTGCTTCCATCCTTATGTGAAGCTGAACCACTAGCCATGAACATAGGACAGGGCCTCAGCCGTTCCTTGCCACTCCATGTCGTAAATGGCATATTGGCAAGTTTACGCTTCTCATCAGATGCTTTTAATTTTGATTTTTGGGTCATTTGACTGAACTTTTGTTTTTTGGATTTTACATGCTCTCTACTATGACATTGGGCATCGGCCTTGGCAGACAACGTTGATGGCATTTCATCGTCTCGGCCATGACTAGTGGTAGCAGCTTCAGCACGAAGTGGATCTTGATCTTTTCCTATTTTACCCTCCACATTTTTGTTCTCCATTTTTTAATGTGTGGAATTATATGCCAGTAATATATCAATAGCAATGGCCTACTGTACCGTACTGCTATATATTATATACTGGTGGTCAGCAAAATTATGCACTGTACTCCTAATATATATACTGCACACAACTAAAATGCACCACAGGTATGGATGGATAGTATACTTGACGACACAGAGGTAGGTAGAGCAGTGGCCTACTGTACCGTATTGCTATATATTATATACTGGTGGTCAGCAAAATTATGCACTGTCCTCCTACTACTGCGCACAACAACTAAAATGCACCACAGGTATGGATGGATAGTTTACTTGATGACACAGAGGTAGGTAGAGCAGTGGCCTACTGAACCGTACTGCTATATATTATATACTGGTGGTCAGCAAAATTATGCTCTGTACTTTTACTATATATACTGCGCACAACTAAAATGCACCACAGGTATGGATGGATAGTATATTTGACGACACAGAGGTAGGTAGAGAAGTGGCCTACTGTACCGTACTGCTATATATTATATACTGGTGGTCAGCAAAATTATGCCCTGTACTCCTACTATATATACTGCGCACAACTAAAATGCACCACAGGTATGGATGGATAGTATACTTGACGACACAGAGGTAGGTAGAGCAGTGGCCTACTGTACCATACTGCTATATATTATATACTGGTGGTCAGCAAAATTATGCACTGTACTCCTACTATATATACTGCGCACAACTAAAATGCACCACAGGTATGGATGGATAGTATACTTGATGACACAGAGGTAGGTAGAGCAGTGGCCTAATGTACCTTACTGCTATATATTATATACTAGTGGTCGACAAAATTATGCACTGTCCTCCTACTGCTGCGCACAACAACTAAAATGCACCACAGGTATGGATGGATAGTATACTTGACGACACATAGGTAGGTAGAGCAGTGGCCTACTGTACCGTACTGCTTTATATTATATACTGGTGGTCAGCAAAATTATGCACTGTACTCCTACTATATATACTGCACACAACTAAAATGCACCACAGGTATGGATGGATAGTATACTTGACGACACAGAGGTAGGTAGAGCAGTGGCCTACTGTACCATACTGCTATATATTATATACTGGTGGTCAGCAAAATTATGCACTGTCGTCCTACTACTGCGCACAACAACTAAAATGCACCACAGGTATGGATGGATAGTATACTTGACGACACAGAGATAGGTATAGCAGTGGACTACTGTACCGTACTGCTATAAATTATATACTAGTGGTCAGCAAAATTATGCACTGTCCTCCTATATATACTGCTGACAACAACTAAAATGCACCACAGGTATGGATGGATAGTATACTTGATGACACAGAGGTAGGCAGAGCAGTGGACTACTGTACCGTACTAATATAATACTGGTGGTCACTGGTCAGCAAAATTCTGCACTGTCCTCCTACTATATATACTGCACACAACTAAAATGCACCACAGGTATGGATGGATAGTATTCTTGACGACACAGAGGTAGGTAGAGCAGTGGCCTACTGTACCGTACTGCTATATATTATATACTGGTGGTCTGCAAAATTATGCACTGTCCTCCTACTATATATACTGCGCACAACAACTAAAATGCACCACAGGTATGGATGGATAGTATACTTGACGACACAGAGGTAGGTAGAGCAGTGGACTACTGTACCGTACTGATATAATACTGGGGGTCACTGGTCAGCAAAATTCTGCACTGTCCTTCAACTATATACTACAATGCAGCACAGATATGGAGCGTTTTTCAGGCAGAGAACGTATAATACTGGTGGTTACTGGTCAGCAAAACTCTGCACTGTCCTCCTACTATATAATACTGGTGGTCCCCAGTCCCCACAATAAAGCACACTGAGCACAGATATTTGCAGCACACTGAGCACAGATATGGAGCATTTTTCAGGCAGAGAACGTAGATATTTTCAGCACACTGAGCACAGATATTTGCAAGCACACTGAGCACAGATATTTGCAGCACACTGAGCACAGATATTTGCAGCACACTGAACACAACTGAGAGAACGCTGCACGTCCTCTCCCTATCATCTCCAATGCACGAGTGAAAATGGCGGCGACGCACGGCTCCTTATATATAATCTTTTAGGATCACTTTTAACCTTAGCGGGGTGTAGAGTATGCTCACGTGGTATGCTTAAAACCTTAGTTTTGGCCGCCTGTAACGTTCTCAATGGGTAGCCTCGATGTGCGAATTTGGTCAGCATACTATCTAGTGCCACCACGGTTTCTTGAGGATCAGAAGTAATCCGTCTAACTCGCAAAAATTGTGAGTACGGTAGTCCTCTTTTAAGCGCTAACGGATGGAAACTTTGGTAACTAAGGAGCATTTCCATCCGTTAGCGCTGGTTATTAGCGTCCTGGTTACTATGGAAGCTCCCTGCGACGCGGCGCGCTGAGATGACGTCACCCGCGTGACGCTGCAGCGGACCGGGAGAGTGTTATCGCCGGCGCGCCGTGGAGCAGGGGAGTCTGATTAGGGCTTACTGTGATTTGATTTGGTTGGGGATATATGTATGTATGTTTGTGCACATTTGGTAATACTGCCCTGAGGACGGAGGAAGCTCCGAAACATGTTGGCTTGTTGCTAATAAAGAATTAACGGATTCCAGACTGCCGAGTGCCGCCTGCTTTACTCTTTGATCTGCACATCGGGATACAAGTCCCACAAGGAGGGCACCGCAGCACAGCACTATCATTGGCTATGAGTGCCGGACATCACTTTGTTCTTTATATATATATATATGTTTTATTTTAACCTAAATGGATATTCTCCATTGAATAAAATCCTTTCTTAATTGTTCTAAGGTGTTACCCACTGGTAAAATAACTGTGATAGTCACTTTGACTTCTCCCATCTACACATTAGCTCGCCCTATATGGGTGAGTAAGGGTAGGTCTAATCAAATTATAGTGTCATAGACACGATTCATCTAAAGAAAAATATTTCTATCTTACCCTCTTCCAGCGCCAGAGAATACTTCTTTTTATAAGCATGCATAGTGTGACATATAATGGCAACTTTTAAGTGGCCTAACCAGGGCCGAATCTAGGATTCTTTTCACCCGGAGCATGGCAGTAATGTGGCACGCCCCCCAGCAAACACAGGTCTATTTACTCTGGGACATATTCCTCCCTATAGATGTACCCCCTATAGATGCTTTCCCTATATATATATATATATATATATATATATACTCCCAGTAGATGCACTCTTTAAAGGTACTCTGCAAATATGTACTTCTTCTAGATTTGCTCATGATATATATATATATATATATATATATATATATCCTATAAATGCAATCCCTATGGATGGGATCACTAAAGATGCTCTCACTCACTGTAGTGGCTGTGATCTCCAATGCACAGAGGTGGCCGCCCTGGGGCCGGTATGTGAGGGCAGTGGGCTGCTGCTCTGATGATCCTCAGAAGAGCAGGGTGTGTGGTCAGTGTTGGAACTCAGCTGCTGCTGCCTCCGGTGTCTCTGTTTCTGTGTATACTCACAGTACCTCTCCTGACATGTGATTGGAGGAGAGCCGTGGGAGGCGGGGCCATGCACAGCCTGATATAGAAGTCCCAGCCTGCTGACTGGCTGGGACACTGCAAAACTTTCCCAAGGTTTCCCCAGCCTGGGAGAGACTGTGTGCCAACACAGGCTGCAGCAGTGACCCTGGGAGCGAGGCACATAGAAATAGCTGCTGTATGTATGCTGGTGACCAGGAGATGAGAGGATGCCGCAGTGTTGGAGGTGGAGAGGGGGGACAGTTTGCATCCCCTCAAATCAGGCGCCCCGGGCATGTGCATCTGTGGAGGTACCGGTATAATAACTCGTGCCTCCACCATCTTCTGAATGGCTCCCTGTAGGATAGCCCTGTCTGCTGGTAAAGCCGGCAAGCCTGATTTGAAGAGCCGGTGTGGAGGGAGATCTTGAAATTCCAGCCGGTACCCCTGAGACACAATATCTTGTTAACAGGGATCCAGGCCGGACGACACCCAGATATGACTGAAATGTCTGAGTCTCGCCCCCATCGGCCCTACCTCCAGGCCGCGCAGTCCACCGTCATGCTGAGGACTTTGGCATACCTGAAGCAGGTTTCTGTTCCTGGGAACCCGCAGCAGCAGGTTTCTTGGATTTTGGTCGACCTCTTCTAAAAAAGGTGTTGGATGGTTTGGCCTTTCCTGCTTTAATTACCCGTAAGGACTGTGAAGCAGCTGAAGAAAAAGGTTTCTTCGCAGCAGGTGCAGCTGAGGGAAGAAAGGGTAACTTACCCACTGTAGCCGTGGAAATCCACGCATCCAACGCTTCCCCAAAGAGAGCCTGACCTGTGTAGAGTAGGGTCTCCACACCTTTTCTGGATTCCGCGTCGGCAGACCACTAGCGCAGCCACAGTCCTATGCGAGCTGAGACAGACATGGAAGAAATTCCTGCAGCCATTAAACCCAGGTCCTTCATGGATTCCACCACAAATCCTGTAGAATCCTGAATATTACGTAAAAACAAATCAAAGTCACTTTTACCCATTGTATCCAAATCCTCTAGTCTAGTGCCTGACCACTTTGCTATAGCTTTGGAAATCCATGCACAGGCAATAGTAGGACGTAGCATCGCCCCTGAAGCTGTGTATATTGATTTGAGCGTAGCATCAACTTTGCGATCAGCCGTCTCCTTTAAGGCGGTAGATCCTGGAACTGGCAAAATCACCTTTTTTGAGAGTCTGGATACAGATGTGTCCACTGTGGGTGGGATTTCCCATTTTTTTTTATCCTCAGGAAAGGGAAAAGCAACCAGAACCCTTTTAGGGATCTGGAATGTTTTCTCCGGGTTTTCCCACGCTTTTTCAAAGATAGCATTCGGAAGGTTAGTGAAGCTTTCTTACTGTCTGTGATATTCAACACATCCCTAATAGCGTCTATCATCAACTGCACCCCTTTAGCAAGTGATGCGGTCCCCATGAGCACCGTCTGCTGTATCAGAATTGGTATCCGTGTCATCTTGCATAATCTGGGCAAGAGCACATTTATGGGAACCTACAGAGGGAGGCCCTGAGGTAACAGAACCGAACCAAACTGCCATAGAGTTCTGTAAAACCTGAGTTGCAGATTAATTCTGTGCAACCCTAGTAGAAAACTCAGCCATCATAGATTTAAAAGAGGAAAACCATTCAGGCTCCCTTGCTGGTATCTGCGCTAAAACAGTCCAATCCAGATTACCTGGAATGAGATCATCCTGAGAGGACAAATCCTCTGCAGCATATAACACAGAGTCCCTAGTCATAGCTAAAATGAGACCCCAAATACTCCACACACACACACACACACACACACACACACACACACACACACACACACACACACACACACACACACACACACACACGGGAGGTTAGACAGAGTTTCACCCCCAAGAATGACAGAGATTGGAGACAACTCACACACTGTGCTTTCAATGTATAGGGTGACCCCCACCAGTGCTGACTGTGCACCTTGATAGATTACACAGCCTGTATACAGCCTCACCCCCCCCCCCCCCCCCCCCTTCTACAACCCCCTGGTACTGATAGTGATAGCTGGAGTTGACATGGAGGGACTTGCTTTCACTGACAGCTCTTCTGCAGGCAGAAAAATGGCGCTGAACGCTGCTGGGTCCGCTCTGAGGAGAAGCTCCGCCTCCTTAATGGCTCTGTCTTCCCGCTCTTCTGAAGATTATACTGGCCTGAGGAATTGTGCTGGCAACGATCCTGGGACCCTGACATGCTTGGAGGTCAGTGTAGGGTTTAGGCGCTGGCTCAGGGTGCCCCTCACCGCGCCGCACTATGTACCGCTGAGCCCCGGAGCACAGTTAGTACTGCGCTCCATACCCTGTTGCCGCCATCTTCACACCGGCTCCCCGCTTGCCAGGGGGGGGCGGTGACTCACTCGCCATTGATCTCCTGGCTCTGTAAGGGGGTGGCGGCATGCTGCGGGAGTGAGCAGTCGCCTAGGGCAGCTAACAATCATCACCCTCAGGAACTCGGTGTCCTGTCAGCAGAGATAGTGGTTCAGACCCCGCACTACTCCCCCCCCCCCCCCCCCCCTTAGTCCCACGAAGCAGGGAGGTTGTTGCCAGCAGCCTCCCTGTAAAATAGTAAACTCTAAAAATAAACTTTACTAGAGAAACTCTGGAGAGCTCCCCTAGCTTTGATCGGCTCCTCCGGGCACATCTTCTAAATTGAGTCTGGTAGGAGGGGCATAGAGGGAGGAGCCAGCCCACACTCTCAAACTCTTAAAGTGCCAGTGGCTCCTAATGGACCCGTCTATACCCCATGGTACTAATGTGGGGGCCAGCATCCTCTAGGACGTAAGAGAAATTATAATTTTTCGGTGAAAATCTCAGTTATAAATTTCGGGATTCCTATAAAGTTAGGGTATTGGAATGAATCTAAATGATTACTGAATAATTAGGAGATTGTAGAAATCAAAATCTGTGACACTGTTGAATTTTGAAGAAAGAATGGGCTATAGATCAAATGATACAAAATAGTTATCTCCTGAATAATATGCCCACAGTACCTGATATTCCCAGGTGGTTTCCCATCCAAGTACTGACCAGGCCTTACCTGCTTAGCATCCGAGATCTGACAAGATCGGGCGCATTCAGGATAGTATGGCCGTGGGCAGATATTTAAGGAGGATGGAAGAGTAGAACCCACTTCTGCTTTCTGTACTAAGTATGGGTCAAGTTTTGTAAAATCAATCTCATAACTTTTCCAGATGAAAGAGTGTTAGAAGGAATTTAGATGAGACAATGAGGACAGTAAAGACACTTCTGCTGTCTGTTGTAATGGCATGTGTTCCACTGGACAGAGTACTACGCTGAGACCAGAGTCGCCATCAACCAGATGAGAGCGTGTTAAAATGAAAAATAGAGATAGTTTGATTGTGGGGTCACAGAAATAGGATTGAAGCAACTATGGATATATAGTCAAAAAAGTTGCTTAGCTTCCAGGATCAGACAAGATAAAACATAATGATTCACTTTTGTGAGAAAAACTACAACACGAATAGGTAACAGTAACCGATGGAAGCAGAACACCAGAGGTTACTGCAGTGCAGCACCTATCACCTCTGTCAAAGTAGAGGACTGCAGGTAACACAGCTGGCAGTACACACACACAAACATACTCAGAGAGACTGGTGTTAACTTTTGCAGTGCCTTTAAAGGGCTTGGGCCGCGTTACCGGTGGCCGGGATCCCGATGCTGGTATCCTGGCCGCAAAATGCTGGTGTGGGAGGTAAGCGCAACAAAACCCCATGTGGGCTCGCTGCGCTCGCAATGCTACAGACTCAGTGGCGGGATGCAGGGGGAGTTATTTTCACAGCTGTAGACCAGCTCAATTAGCTAGTTACCTAACACCAACACCAAAAAGGGTGTGTGTGTGTGTGTGTGTGTGTGTGTGTGTGTGTGTGTGTGTGTATATATATGTCTGGAGCATATTATATCTCTCCCCTCTCTCTCTCCCTCTTCTTTATTTATTTCTATTTATCCCTCTCCCCTCACCCCTCTCACTCTCCTATCTCTCAGCCTCTCCTTTCTCCCAAATCGCTATCTCTTCTCTTTCCCTCCCTCTCTCTCCCCCTCTATCCCCTGTAGGTCGACGTAATATTAATGAGGCTGGGGAACTACTGTGCAGTGTAATAATAATAAGGTTGCACCACTGGGTTGTAAAGTTTGGATTTTTATTTTATTTACTTATATTTATCATTATTATTATTATTATTATTATTAAATTACTGCCTTGCTCCGGGTGCCGAAAATTCTAGTTTTGGCCCTTACTGGAGTATGACAGACAAGGATCTGCCTACCCTGGACACAAATCACTTTTAGAATGTTCTCCCTCGTTCCATTAGAGTCCACAGGTTCTCACACTCGGTTTTCACTCGGTTTGTAGGTCACCTGTAGATTTTTTTCAATGTGACAGTTGGTGATGCACAGTGCACCTGCCTGGTGAAATGGAAAACGTGAACCGTGTGGGGTACTGGGGACCGAGTTTGAGAACCACTGCATTAGACTATACACAAACACCCATTTCTTCAAGCGTTTCCTTCAGAAACATTTCTTTACTATAGCCTAACAGATGTTTGGTTGATCTGGTCTTTCCTCCTGTTCCTCCCTTTTGCCACCACTAATCCCCCTCCTTTTTGTAATGTGAACTCTTGCAAGCAGGGCTCTGTCTCCTGTTTCATCCCTCCCTCTAGGTCCATCATTACATAAAGCACATATTTACATATATACAGTTATGCCTACACTTGTATTTGTGTAATAATGTTCCTATATGTTATGATATTACTTTGCTGCTTTGTTTACCCTGTTTTATACCTGTACTACAGTATGTAGAGCACTGGTGCCTTATAAGTAAATACTACTACTAGGGTTCACTACGATATGCCGGCGGTCGGGCTCCCGGCGACCAGCATACCGGCGCCGGGAGCCCGACCGCCGGCTTACCGACAGTGTGGCGAGCGCAAATGAGCCCCTTGCGGGCTCGCTGCGCTCTCCACGCTACGGGCACGGTGGCACGCTACGCACGCCACACTATTTTATTCTCCCTCCAGGGGGGTCGTGGACCCCCACGAGGGAGAAAAAGTGTCGGTATGCCGGCTATCGGGATCCCGGCGCCGGTATACTGTGTGCCCGGATCCCGTCAGTCGGCATACAGAAGACCACCCCTACTACTACTACTACTACTACTACTAATAATAATACTATTACAGGTATTATTAACTGCAAAGGCTAAATTTACAAATCAGCGTGTTTTGTGTCATTGAGAAACCTGCTGGAATCCTGTTTTTTTTAATGTGTTTTGATGAACTTTCAGTTTGAATAGCATGAATTCAGGCCCAACTTGCTCAGCATGTAGTGAAATTCCACATGCACATTCCTACTGTATATAGTTTGTGCTTACATGTCCCTTGCCTGCCACTACAGGCATAAGAGGCCTGCCAAAACAAGTTATGGCACTGTAGCTGCGTTTTACTGTCCATGTGCAGTGGTGAAAATTGCATTGTTTGTGCTGCAAACAGACTTGTGTCTAAATCTGGGTCAAATGTTTAAATATATTCATTGAGGATAGTTATAAAGAGCCAGGGTTTATAAGTGGTATTACTGGCCCTTTATGTGCTGATTATTTTCTTTCAATTTTTGTGTATCCACTTTTGTGTTTCTAGGTAAAGTTACCTGTGAACAGGCCAATAGAAACATGCATTCTTTTATAGGAACACTGGAGTGGAATGGAGAAAAGTATTCTTTGGATAATGATTGTATTCTTTTAAGAGGCTGCAAGATCCGGAACACTGAATATTGCTATGGACTAGTCATTTATGCAGGTATTTACACACAGGATTCGCTCTACCATTAGGCAGTTGGATGTCTCTGTATGCAGGTCAGTAATGAACTTACAGATGGGGAGATGGAACACAATAAGAAGCATACAAATATATGTATGTCTGTGCGTATATGTATGTATACACATACAATTAAAGGGATGTAGTTGGCGTAAAAAATACTGGCACCAGAATCCCGATGCCTCTAGGAATGCTGACGTTGAAAACCCAACAGCCGGCATCCTGAATGTTAGTATGCCGGGGAGGTTTATGGTTAGGCCAGCTGGAGGGAGGGCTAGGGTAAGGGGTTACTTTATTATGGTTAAGTTAATTCATTTTATAAAAAATGTCGGTATTATGGTTGTCGGGATGCTGCTGTCGGTATTCTGACCGGTGTTATCCCCTACTCAACCCCAATTAAATATCCCCACCAGACCCCATATACAGTATTATACAGTATATAAAGAATACATGGCACTCAATTACTTTTAAAGAGATAGTAGATTGTGAACAAAGTCACACAATTTTGTGACTTTATTTATAATATACTTTATCACTTTAAAAGTCCTTGAGAGTTTTCTCTTTTCTCTGTATATGAATAATGATGAAATTCACCCCAGCCCACCTAGTGACCACCTGCTTCTCCCCACCAGGGGGTGGTGGTGAGGGGTGGTGGAGGTTTACAGGTTAGAGGGTGCTAGTCTGAAGCTATGCCTAGGGTGCAGAGAGACCTTGCACCAGCCCTGTTTACACACAGATACAGGAGATACAGTATGGCAGTATGTTCAGCTCCATGTTCATTGCAAAATATAAAGACGCATAGGGGTACATTTACTAAGATGGGAGTTCTATTTAAGATGGGATGTTGCCCATAGCAACCAATCAGATTCTATTTCTCATGTATCTAGCACCTTCTAGTAGATAATACCTGGAATCTGATTGGTTGCTATGGGCAACATCCCATCTTAAATAGAACTCCCTTCTTAGTAAATTTACGCCTATGGGTAAAATAATAATGTATTTACATTAGAATAATGTAAATAATAATATATGTGAATAATAAATGAATTACATTAGAATAAAAGAAAATAATGAATATAGCCTTTAGAAAGTTTCAGCCTTTAAAAAGACAAATGAATACACACTTACATAAATATATCCTGCACATAAGAGCTATGCTACCTAAATGGTGCTGGTCCACCAGTGCTGGCCAATTGCTGCTGGTGCTGACTCACCTATGCAGGTCCCACTGCCGCTGGTTCACCTTTGAAGGTGCTGGCTCGCTGCTGCTGGCCCACCTGTACAGCTACCACTGCCGCTGGCTCACTTGTGCAGCTGCTAGCCCACTGCTGCTGCCACTGGCTCACCTGTGCTGGCCCACCTGTGCAGCTACCACTGCCGCTGGCTCACCTGGGCTGCTGCTGGTGCTGGCCCACTGCTGCTATGGTGCAGATCACACTAACTCTGTGTGATCCCCAGTAAGTGGTCCGGACATCTGCAGATTATGTCATCTGCAGGTGCACCAAACAGCCAGTGAGAACGTTTCCTTAAAACCTTGATCTAAATACCTGGGTTGGATGTGTTTCAGACAAGAGGCGACCTTGGCCACACCAGGGAAAAACCTTGGTACAGAGCAGGGTCATGGACCTGGGTGGACCTGGGACTACAACCTGAACCCAGGTCATTTCTGTTCACACAGACATAGCAAAAATCCAGGTCAATGCGGCTTCACCGGTAAAACCCTGGTTTATTACTATATGTCTGAAAGGGGTGTAAGTGGGAGTTGAACAGTGTTTCCCAGTGAAATGAGTGTTGTTAGTAATATTGCCTTTAGCTGATATTTTAATATAATTATCCAAATTGCAAATCTGTAGATTGTCAATTATGGTTTCTTTTTCCATTAGGATTTGACACAAAAATAATGAAGAACTGTGGAAAATTTACAGTAAAGAAAACTAAATTGGACTTAATGATGAATAATATTGTGGTGATTGTGAGTATTTTTGCATATGGTTCTTACTTTTCAGTCTTGATCTTGGAAATAATCAGAAACTAGTAACCACATTTAATAGCACACAATTTGCAGGAGCTGGCACAATTCCAGCTAGATTGAAAGTGTTAAAGGCAAAACCAGGTTGGGCTATTACATCTATTTTAAATCTTACAAGTCTTGCTTCTAATGCTGTCAGTTTAATCAGGATATATTTATTTTATCTTTATATAGTTTGAAAAATATGATAATATTATTTAGAATTTTTATAAGAATATAATATGATAAATTGTATAATTTTCCTTTACATATATTATTTCATTTACTTATTAATTTAAAATTTTTACTGCATATCACCTTCTTTTAATACTAGATGCAGAAAATATTGCTTTATATATTATATGATTAGGTTAGTGATGAAAACAAAGCAATTAGTGGAGATATTTAGCACAATATAGCAACTGTGGCAGTGATATCAACTGGGGCAATGTTGTAATTTAATTTATGCATTTGGATTGATTTTCAAGATGCCCAGACATCTATGTGTACAATTAAAATATAAGCAAAATTGTGAAACTCTGTGGCCGTCATAAATGAAGTGTGAAATTGCTTTTATACTTGATATTACAACCAATTTAAGTTTCCAAATTACTGTCAAATGTTTTATTACTTATTGTTTTTATATAGTACCATATATACATATTTACACAGCACTGTAAACATCATTTTTCCCACATTGTGATTCTAATTAAGTTTTATTTTTCATTTTTCATGACTAGGTCACAGTGATCTGACACAGAGATACAGAATAGGGCAGTGTTTCCCAGATTTAGTTCTCAAGGCACATATTTACCAAAGTGGGGGTTTATAGAAGTGGAGATGTTGCCAATAGCAACCAATCAGATTCTGGCTAAATCTAGAAGGTGCTAGATAAAGCATAAGTAAAATCACATTGATTGCTATTGGAAACATCTCCACTTCTATAAACCCGCACTTTAGTAAATGGTTAAATCAAAATAACTAAAGAACTAATTAAAGGGCCAATTCAGTAAGGATTGTAAAAATTACAAATTTGCAAAAATTGCGAGCAATCGCAAAATTGCGAAAGCACGCCCAAACGGAAAAACTGCAACACTAATTTAATGTTACAAAAAGAAGGTGGGCTTGTGAAATGTGCAAATATTGTGAAGACCTAAAAAAAAATATGCATTATTTGCGTATAAATTTAAAATTGTACGCATTTTTTGCTTACATGTTTCTGAATTTTTGCAAACAACTGTGTTTTAACCTTTAATATTGCACTACCTACTTTCCGGGCCCCCCCCCAAAAAAAAAAATGGTGGTGTTGTTCTTGAACATTTGTTTGTGTGTGTAGCGATATAAAAAAAACAAAAATAAATAAATAACCAAATGTATGTGGGTATGTTTTGTTAAAAAACGTGTTGGTTGCTTAAAAAGCATTAAAAAAACTTTTAGGAAGCTAAAAGACATTAAGCAGATCCCTACAAAACAAAATGCTTGGAAATGTTAATTAACGTTTGCTTTTAAAAAATAGTGAGGTTGTCAAACCTCAATTGTTAGTAAGTGTAAAAACAATTAGGTTCCTAACCTATATTTCTCTTACGTCCTAGAGGATGCTGTGGACTCCAAATGGACCATGGGGTATAGACGGGATCCACAGGAGCTTGGACACACTAATAAGACTGAAGACTGGGTGTGAACTGGCTCCTCCCTCTATGCCCCTCCTCCAGACCTCAGTTAGACTTTGTGCCCAGGAGTGACTGGATGCACACTACGGGAGCTCTCCTGAGTTTCTCTAGAAAATACTTTTTGTTAGGTTTTTTATTTTCAGGGAGCCCTGCTGGCTACAGGCTCCCTGCAGCGTGGGAGTGAGGGGAGAGAAGCAGGACCTACTTCTGTGAGTTTCAAGGCTCTGCTTCTCGGCTACTGGACACCATTAGCTCCAAAGGGTTCGATCACTTGGTGCGCGTAGCTGCTTGTTCCCGGAGCCACGCCGTCAATCCCCTCACAGAAGCCAGAAGACAGAAGTCGGGTGAGTATGAGAAGATCAGAAGACTTCAGGACGGCAGAAGACTTCAGTGACGGAAGGTACAGCACCGAGGCAACGCTGTGCTCCATGCTCCCACACACATCACCAACGGTATGTCACTGGGTGCAGGGCGCTGGGGGGGTGGGGGGGTGGGGGTAGGGGGGGGTGGGGTGGGGGTAGGGGGGGGTAGCGCGCCCTGGGCAGCATGTTACTGGAGCTTCTTAGGGCGGCACAAAGATTGTGGGTGCCTCGGCACTGTGTACAGACCCCCGCTGGCATTTTTAAACAATTTTGAATCTGGCGGGCCGAAGCGCGCCGGAAAGGGGGCGGAGCTTCGTCCCGCAGCTCACGGGTGCCATTTTCCCTGCAACACGTGGCTGAGGGATAGAGACGCTGCGGGGACCTCCACGCTTCTCCAAGTAACGGGGGGGGGGGCTTTTTAAGAGGGGGGCCGCAGTGTGGTGCTTAATAATGGGATAAGGCAGCGCTGGGTACATATATCGTTCTTTGCGATATATGGGCGCTGAGGTGTGAGCTGGCATACTCCCTCTGTGTCCTCTATCTGGGCTTTTTTGTAGGCCTGTCACCTAGCAGGGACGTTCTGTGTGTTGTGGTGTGTCGGTACTACGTATCGACATGTCTGAGGCTGAAGCTTATTCACCGGAGGAGGTTATTGGGGGAGCGGATGCGGGGCTAGAGTTGGGACTGTCGACGCAGCCGACACCTGATTTGCTAGCATTGCTCAGTACGATAAACTCGAATGTAGCTTCCTTATCAAAGAGATTAGATAAGTCTGAGGCACAGACCCAGGTGTGGAAAAAGTCCATGGAAGAGGCTTGGTTTCAGGTTCAGACCCCATCTGGGTCGCAAAAGCGGCCATTTACTCAGGTGGTAGATACTGATACTGACACGGACTCTGATTCCGACGTCGATTTCACTGAGGCAGCGTTACATCCACGTTTAGTTAAGAGTATTCAGTACATGATTGTGGCTATAAAAAATGTTTTACACATTTCTGATGAACCTGCGGTACAGGAAACTAGGATTTGCTTGTTCAAGGGAAAAAAACCTGAGGTGAAATTTCCCCCCTCTCATGAAATGAATACTCTTTGTGAAAAGGCTTGGGAGTCGCCGGATAAGAAATGGCAGATTCCCAAGAGAATTTACATGGCGTATCCTTTCCCCTCTGATGACAGGGAAAAATGGGAGGCATCTCCAACTGTTGACAAAGCTTTATCTCGTTTGTCTAAGAAAATGGCACTTCCGTCTCCTGACACGGCAGCTCTCAAAGATCCGGCGGATCGCAAGCTGGAGACGTCTCTGAAGTCCATTTTTGCTAATTCGGGTGCATTGCTCAGACCCGCTGTGGCGTAGGTATGGGTGAGTAGTGCTATTGCTAAATGGGCTGAGAATTTAGCTAATGATATGGATACTCTGGATAAAGATAATGTCCTTCTAACTCTTGGTTATATTAAGGACGCTGCAGATTACATAAAAGATGCGGCGAGGGACGTCTGTCTCTTGGGTTCAAGAACCAATGCCATGTCGATATCAGCCAGGAGGGCCCTGTGGATCCATAAATGGAACGCTGATGCCGACTCCAAGAGGGCTATGGAAGCGCTACCCTTCAAAGGTACTGTCTTGTTTGGGGACGGCTTGGCTGACCTGGTCTCGACCGCGACTGCGGGTAAGTCCTCTTTTCTTCCTTATGTTCCCACACAACAGAAAAAGACACCACATCAGCAGATGCAGTCCTTTCATCACAATAAATACAGGCATGGAAAAGGCTCATCCTTCCTCGCTTCAAAAGGTAGAGGAAGGGGAAGGAAACCTTCTGCAGGTTCGGGCGCCCAGGACCAAAAGTCCTCACCTGCTGCTACCAAGTCCACCGCATGACGCTGGGGCTTCCCTGGGGGAGTCCGAACCGGTGGGGGGCCGTCTACGAAGTTTCAGTCATGTCTGGATTCAATCAGGCCTGGATCCTTGGGTACTAGAGATCGTGTCTCAGGGATACAAACTGGAGTTTCAGGAGATGCCTCCTCACCGGTTCTTCATTTCGGCATTACCAGTAGTTCTTCCGGACAGAGAGGTGGTGCTAGCAGCGATTCAAAAACTGTGTCTACAGAGGGTCATTATTCCCGTTCCCTCGTCTCAGCGGGGGGAGGGGTTCTACTCGAGACTCTTTGTTGTGCCGAAACCGGACGGTTCGGTCAGACCAATTCTAAATTTAAAATCCCTCAATCCATACTTGAAAGTTTTCAAGTTCAAAATGGAATCCCTTCGAGCTGTGATCTCCAGCCTAGAAGGGAGGTATTTTATGGCATCAGTCGACATAAAGGATGCCTACTTACATGTCCCGATATATCCTCCGCATCAGGCTTTCCTCAGGTTTGCGATACAGGATTCTCATTACCAATTTCAGACGTTGCCGTTTGGGTTTTCCACGGCTCCGAGGATTTTCACCAAGGTCATGGCGGAAATGATGGTTGTTCTTCGCAGACAAGGGGTTTCAATTATCCCGTACTTGGATGATCTCCTAATAAAGGCGAGGTCCAAGGAACGATTACTGAAAAGTGTGGAGTTGTCTCTATCGGTCCTGCGACAACACAGATGGGTCCTCAATTTGCCGAAATCCAAGTTTATTCTGACCACTCGGCTTACGTTTCTGGGCATGATTCTGGACACAGAGGTACAGAAGTTATTCCTTCCAGAAGAAAAGGCTCTGGAATTGCAGACGATGGTCAGAGAACTTCTGAACCCGTCAAGTGTGTCGATACATCATTGTACTCGGGTTCTGGGGAAGATGGTTGCGGCGTACGAAGCCATTCCATACGGCAGATTTCACGCCCGCGTGTTTCAGTGGGACTTGCTAAGCAAATGGTCCGGGTCTCATTTACACATTCACCGGAAGATACGTTTATCTCCCAGAGCCAGAATTTCTCTCCTGTGGTGGCTACAAGTGAATCACCTCCTGGGGGGACGCCGATTCGGTATCCAGGAGTGGGTACTTCTGACAACAGATGCAAGTCTCCGGGGCTGGGGCGCAGTCACCCAAGGAAGAAATTTCCAGGGAAAATGGTCGCTCCAGGAAGCCTGTCTCCACATAAATATTCTAGAGTTAAGAGCCATTTACAACGGCCTGCTCCAAGCAAGAAGTCTTCTTCAGGGTCGACCGGTCCTGGTACAGTCAGACAACATCACAGCGGTGGCCCATATAAACCGGCAAGGCGGAACAAGGAGCACAAAGATACTTCGCTGGGCGGAACAACACGTCAGCGCACTGTCAGCAGTTTTCCTACCAGGGGTGGACAACTGGGAAGCGGATTTCCTCAGCAGACACGACCTTCATCCGGGAGAGTGGGCTCTGCACCAAGAGGTTTTTGCAGAAGTGACGAGACGCTGGGGAATTCCGTTGATAGACATGATGGCGTCTCGGCTCAACAAGAAGCTCCCGAGGTATTGTTCCAGGACAAGGGACCCACAAGCCACGGCGGTGGACACCCTGGTGTCTCCGTGGATCTTCCAGTCGGTGTATGTGTTCCCTCCTCTTCCTCTCATTCCATAGGTGCTGGGGATCATTCGTCGAGCAAGGGTTCAGGCAATTCTCGTCGTTCCAGACTGGCCAAGAAGGGCCTGGTAACCGGATCTTCAGGACTTGCTGGTGGAAGATCCTTGGCTGCTTCCTCTAAGGGAGGATCTGTTGTTACAGGGTCCATGCGTGTTTCCGGACTTACCGCGGCTGCGTTTGACGGCATGGAGGTTGAGCGCCAGATCTTAGCTCGTAAGGGTATTCCCAGGGAGGTCATTCCAACTCTCATTAAGGCTAGAAAAGAGGTTACGGCGAAACACTATCACCGTATCTGGAGGAAATATGTTTCCTGGTGTGAGGTTAAAAAGGCTCCTGCGGAGGATTTTCACTTGGGTCGTTTTCTCCACTTTTTACAGGCGGGTGTAGATGCAGGCCTGAAATTGGGTTCCATCAAACTGCAAATTTCGGCTTTGTCTATTTTTTTTCAAAAAGAGTTAGCTGCCCTCCCAGAGGTTCAGACTTTTGTGAAGGGTGTAATGCATATCAATCCACCGTTTGTACCACCTGTAGCGCCATGGGACCTTGATGTCATCTTGCGGTTCCTCATGTCTTCCTGGTTTGAGCCTTTGCGGAAGGTTGAATTAAAATTTCTCACTTGGAAGGTGGTTATGCTTTTGGCGCTGGCATCTGCCAGGCGAGTATCGGAATTGGCAGCTTTATCTCATAAGAGTCCGTACTTGATTTTTCATGCGGATAGGGCGGAATTGAGGACTCGTCAACAATTTCTGCCAAAGGTGGTTTCGTCATTTCACATTAACCAACCTATTGTGGTTCCGGTAGCTTCGGAAGAAGTGGCGATTCCAAAATCTCTGAATGTTGTAAGAGCGTTAAAAGTTTATGTTTCTAGGACAGCTGTTACTAGGAAAACTGAAGCGTTGTTTGTTTTGTATGCGGCCAACAAGGTTGGTCATCCCGCGTCAAAACAGACTATTGCACGCTGAATTTGTAGTACGATCCAACAGGCTCATTCTTCGGTGGGGTTACCGGTGCTGAAGTCGGTTAAAGCCCATTCTACCAGAAAGGTGGGCTCATCTTGGGCGGCGGCCCGAGGTGTTTCGGCACTACAGCTTTGCCGAGCGGCTACTTGGTCGGGTTCGAACACTTTTGCTAAATTCTATAAGTTCGATACCCTGGCCGAGGAGGACCTGGCGTTTGCTCAGTCGGTGCTGCAGAGTCGTCCGCACTCTCCCGCCCGTTCTGGAGCTTTGGTATAATCCCCATGGTCTTTTTGGAGTCCCCAGCATCCTCTAGGACGTAAGAGAAAATAGAATTTTGGTACTCACCGTTAAATCCTTTTCTCCTAGTCCGTAGAGGATGCTGGGCGCCCGTCCCAGTGCGGACTCTTACTTGCATTATGTATATTTTCTTACTGGTTAAGTTAGTTATACACGACTTGTGTATTGGTTTGTTATAGCTGGTTGCTGGAGTTTTATGCATACTGTTATCTGGTTTGGCGTTATTCCGGTTGTACGGTTTGTTTATGGTGTGGGCTGGTAAGTTGGTAGCCCTTAGTTAAGACAAAAATCTTTCCTTGTGATGTCCGTCTCTCCTGGGCACAGTTCCTATAACAGAGGTCTGGAGGAGGGGCATAGAGGGAGGAGCCAGTTCACACCCAGTCTTAAGTCTTTTTAGTGTGCCCAAGCTCCTGCGGATCCCGTCTATACCCCATGGTCCTTTTGGAGTCCCCAGCATCCTCTACGGACTAGGAGAAATGGATTTAACGGTGAGTACCAAAATCCTATTTTTATAAATAAACGTGTTACAGAGTTTAAAGCTTTCTTACATGTTTAGGAGTTTCAATACAGCTGAATGAAGTGATTTGTGGTCTGAGGTGTGAGCTTCTTCAGCTGGGTGTAATGAAGCAATGATTGCAGTATACATCGAACATTCTACAGGGGGGTACACACGGAGAGATCCATGTTTAAAATCTAAGCAATCTGACTAGATTGCTTAGATTTTAAGCACGGATCTGCTGTGTGTATGCCCCCCAGCGATAACGATGCGCGGCCCTGCGCATCGCTATTGCTGGTGCTAGATTGAGCCTGCATGCAGGCTCAATCTAGTGGGTCGCTCACTTCAGCGCTGTGTGAAGTCAGCGGCCCCCCGTAGTCGCCCCCCCTTGCTCAGCACATCGCGCTGTGCTGAGTGGGGGGAGAGATGTGTGCTGAGCGGTCTGTGTTAAGATCGCTCAGCACACATCTCTCCCATCAGTACCCCCCTTACAACTGAGGTCAGCTTGCGGCCTTGCGCAGTTTTTAAGGTAGACCTGTAGTCACTCAGAAACTGCACACCATAAATGTGCGATCAGTTGTAAAAATTGCATATGCACCGCCCACCGAACATCAGCATACGACCACAACACGCCCCACAACACGCCCCTGCTCGTCATTTGTGCGAGTCCAACCCTTTAGTACGCCCCCTACACGCCTACTTTTTGTAGTGCATACGCAGTTTTTGCTTTGTCTCAGAAGTTGCATTTTTTTTCTCAGTTTTTGTGGTATATGGTGCAGATTTTGCAATTTTCCGCGATTTTTGCTGCTTTGCGATCCTTGCTGAATTAGGCCCTAAGTCACCTGTGCTCAAGGCCTCGATCTAGTCTGCAACTGTCACTGTTACATCCAACAACCCTAAAGGTGGGTACACACTGGTAGATATATATGTCGATCAATTGATCGGCAGATATATCTATGGACGGATCGGGCAGTGTGCTGTGCATACATAGTGCCCAATCCGTCGGGGACTGACGTCATGAACTGGGCGGGCGTGTACACACGCCCGCCCAGTTTAGCTGTCAATCACTGCCGCCTGCCCGTACACACACAGCAACGCTCCAATATATCGGTAGATATATTAGCCGTCGGCTGTGCAGCGGAGCCGACGCGATACATCTGTGAACGATGGAGTTCAGACGTATCGGCCGTACACACTGGCCGACGGACCCACAATATATCGACCGTTCAAGAGAACGGACGATATATCGGCCAGTGTGTACCCACCTTAAAGCTAAAGCTCATTCAAACAAAAAGTATCACTATTAATCCTCACACAGACACGTGAACCATAAAAGGCCCTGCATGTGACCAGCACAGTTCAGTAGATACATAAGCCCACCAACGCATGATGCAATGGTAAGTGTTCCTGGCTGGAAGCATGGAGATGTACATAGGTAGATTGGAAAGTTGTTGATAACCAGAGAGAAACTATGTTAGTGGGATTCTGCTTCCTCTAGGGCAGTGGTTTCCAAACTTTTTTGAATCATGGCGCCCTAGAATATCAGCATTTTTTTCACGGCACCCCTAGGCCAAAAATTTCTTATTGAGAAATCTAGAAAGAAATACTGTATTACATTAAGTAGATCACGTTTCTATGTCATCCTTAGGGTCAGTTGTGTGGTGAGGGACAAGATTTGCTTCTGTTTGGCCACATATTTTATGACTGGCAGCCACCAGCACTGGTTTTGCCTATTATATTGACCATGAATAATTTGAATTGGTCCTGGACCTCCAACCCAGGGCACCCCTGCAAGTGTCCCGAGGCACCCCAGGGAGCCACGGCACACAGTTTGGTAACCTCTGCTCTAGGGTGTAGTACCAAATGCAGACCACCTGGAGACCAAAGCTACTGTAAATGACAAATGCCCATACTGATAGTGACACTTTGCTACTTACTATATCTTAATCAACTGAACCCAAACACATCTATTTTTGAGACACCTCTTTTATCACCGCATGTAACGGAAACAGGTTTGGGTTTGGTGCACTGCCTTTGATAACGTTAAGACAGATATTCAAGATGAGCATCGATTCGGCCAGACAACCACAGCCACCAAACTCAAACCTGTTTCCGTGACATGATGTGATCACTGTACCCCTCACCAAGTTGGCGATAAATTTCAGCTGCTGATGTGCCCTTTAGATGCAGAAATCTGATCACACCACGCACCTCAATGTTTGTCCATGTTTCCTCCAGCCCCGTCATCTTACAACTGATGTTGGGACAGTATGACTTATATGAGGCACAGTCTAATGGCCGTGAGAGGAAGCAATGGTCTACTTGCTCTGGCCTGGTGGGATATTAGAATAAAATAAAGAACATGATACACATGAGAGGCATTGTTACCTTACTTATTAAACCACCATCGTATATTTCTTCTTGTAGTCTCCCACTAATATCGCTTACATGACCCAGGAATTTGGCTGGTCTAGAAAGCCCTTTGTTGTTTGTATTCACACATAGAGAAATTTCAGGTTGAGAACGTTCACGTGCAAAAACACGAGAATTCCATGTTAGTTTGAAAGGGGTATAAGTTAAGTTACAGCATTAACTAATCACCCAGTAGTGTGCACACAGTATAAGAAATGGTCACTAATTGGGAACTGCATTGTACTGCTGAAATAATTGTTATTTTATTAATTTGACTTGTGTGGTTTGTGTAACAATATGTATGAGATTTAAATGAATTTATTTTTTAATTAAGCAATCTCTCTAAAAAATATATACACTTGCCTATTCATGCAGTAGACTGGAAATGTATTGCATCCAAAAGACAATATAAATAATGGGTGGTCTTCAGTTTGCCGGCTGTCGGGATCCTGGTGCACAGTATACCGGCGCCATAATCCCGACAGCCGGCATACCGACACCTTTTCTCCCTCTTGGGGGTCCACGACCCCCCTGGAGAGAGAATAGATACCGTGCCCTCAAGGGGTTCATTTGCGCTCGTCCAGCTGTCGGTATGCTGGCGCCGGTATGCTGGCCGTTGGGAGCCCAGCCGCCGGCATACTCTACTACACCCATAAATAATGATATATATTTTGATCTAAGCATTTTTGCCTATGCTGGGTCATGCTTGGTAAAGCACAGCATTTAATGCTCCTCTTCTGTAATAGTATATGAAACTTTACAGCCAATACATTTTACTTATTAGATATGGTTAGATTGAAACAATAATTATCTAATCCATAAACTGTATGTTTCTATTTTTTATGTTGATTTGTAGATATTTGTGTTTTTGGTTGGCTGTACCCTACTGCTGGCCATTGGATCAGGTTTCTGGGCTAAGTGGTTTCAAGAAAAGCACAATTATATTCCACCTTTGCCTTCCAACACGACACCCACCTACAGTGCATTCCTCGTCTTTTGGGGCTATACGATATTAATGAGCACCATAGTGCCAATGTCAATGTATATCACGTAAGTACACATAGGAGGTATAGTAGGAGTAGAAGTATATTGAGACCTGGAATCTAATATTTGTTTTTTAAATCATTGATTCCCAAACATTTTTCAGGCCGCTGTCCCCTTGGTACTATGAATGTTTACAGAAATTTGGTTTGGTTCCGCACAGGAAAAATGTGGTAATGATGAACATAGATTAATACACAGATTGTAGAAAACTGTTCAGGGAATGACCAACGATACTAAGTTTAAATTTAAAGATTCTTAATGAAGACATCTAAATAATTATTTGAGTTGGTGGTGCTCCCAGAGTCAGTAATGGTTAAGCAAAGAGAAGAAAAAAGAAAGACTCTGTGTTGGGGCACGCTTAGAAATTTGAAATAAGTTTATTAAAACTTAACATTTAATTAATAACGAATAAAAGTAATGAGGAGTTTGATACAAAAAAATTGTTCAAGAACACAAAGTAAACATATATATTGACAGAAATCAGGATAAGCCTGATACAAAATTATGGGCACCTGTGGTGAAAAATATACTGAAAAACATAAAAAATTACAAAAAATTAATATTATTAAGGTGCCTGAGTTAATCAAAATTCTAAATTGGAGTAGAGGTAAATGATATGTACATATAATCACCGCAGTGATAATTGTAGGTAAGCACCTAGTCTAAAACCTCATGAGAATAGATGAGAGGCACAAAGGTTCATAATTGAAATGTCAAATGACTGAGGGTAATCACCTGGTAGAGATTCTGTTTGCTAAAAGGCTAGATCCTTATAGATAACAAAGCATTTAAGATAAAAGTATGATTATTAAAGATACAAAAGAGCATTGATAAATAAGCCTAAAGGCAAAGCCAATTGTAGATAAATAGAAGGTTTGCGGGAAAGTTGGATAAGGAATAGGTAAGTTAACTGTCAGTGAACAAGCCACCCTGGTGAAACGGTCCGTCTGTGCTCAGTGATGCTGAACTCTTTCTAGCTCAGATCACTTTTGGGACTCCCTGGTATTGTATGTGCCCATTTGGACTCCAGTTATTTAACTGATACTGATATATAATCAATATTGTTTTTTTCCATGTTTGCTATTTTTGATCCTTAATTATTGTTCTAAACCATTTTCTGGTATTTCCTTTTAAATGTAATACTTTTTTGCAGAATCCTTTCTGCATAAACAGGGTCTTATACCCATTTTGGTAAGCCTTTACCATGCAGCCTGTGTTTACTTTCCTTTTTCCAATTAATCGTTGATTTCATGATTGTTTTATTTCATAATTTACTTAATTTTTTGTTAATTTGTGATCTCACCACATTACCATTTCTTCTCCTTCTTCTAATTTTCCCACCACCCTTTTTTTCAATAGGTAAGCCTAACCCACCTCTCTCATCCACTGTCCGCTATATATCTATATAAGACAGTGGACAGCAGAAGGCAGGGTTTTCTCCCTATTCTGAGCATATCTCACTTCTATTTTTAGTACCCTCTCATCCAGATGCGAGACCACTCTCTGCAATGCTCACAGCAACAGAGAATCTGCGCTAGAAACTGGACAGCAGAAGTACCTTGTTGCTCACTACTCATTACACTCACTCATTTGTGTCCTAGTGTTTATTACTGCCATATTTCAGCAGCAACGCCCAATCTCATCCGACCTTGGAAGCTAAGCGCTGATAAGCCTGATCAGTACCTAGTAGGGTGACCTCTTGGGAATATCAGGTGCAGTAAGATTGTGACCTCTGATCACAAACAGCAGAAGTGTTAGAGCAACTTCTGAAACTTACCTATTCCTTATCCAACTTTCCCGCAAACCTTCTATTTATCTACAATTGGCTTTGCCTTTAGGCTTATTTATCAATGCTCTTTTGTATCTTTAATAATCATACTTTTATCTTAAATACTTTGTTATCTATAAGGATCTAGCCTTTTAGCAAACAGAATCTCTACCAGGTGATTACCCTCAGTCATTTGACATTTCAATTATGAACCTTTGTGCCTCTCATCTATTCTCATGAGGTTTTAGACTAGGTGCTTACCTACAATTATCACTGCGGTGATTATATGTACATATCATTTACCTCTACTCCAATTTTGAATTTTGATTAACTCAGGCACCTTAATAATATTAATTTTTTGTAATTTTTTATGTTTTTCAGTATATTTTTCACCACAGGTGCCCATAATTTTGTATCAGGCTTATCCTGATTTCTGTCAATATATATGTTTACTTTGTGTTCTTGAACAATTTTTTTGTATCAAACTCCTCATTACTTTTATTCGTTATTAATTAAATGTTAAGTTTTAATAAACTTATTTCAAATTTCTAAGCGTGCCCCAACACAGAGTCTTTCTTTTTTCTTCTCTTTACTATGAATGTTTTCCAGTATCCCCCAATCACTGAGGCAATTATTCAAAACAAATTATTCAAAATTTTGATTCATGTACATGTGTTTACTTTATTTTCTTGGTCGTTCACAACTCTATATTGTATTTTTCACTTCAAAAACATGAGGGTTTTGCTGATTCAGTTTTTTTCCACTTTTATACTCGTCACATACAGCACCTATCAGGGCTGGTTCTAGACCAAGTAGACCCCTGATCAAAAAGTCCTTTTGATGCCTCTCTTTAAAAAAAAACAAAAAACTATTTACCTTTATAGAGATTTCTCTGGAACCTCTGAAGAAATTGGTCCCACCTGGGCAGAGATTGTCTTCAAGCGGTATTCTCTATTCATGCAGGAGATCGCATGGTCTGGAAGGGATGCGGTCAGGATGCCGCCGGACGGAATCCCGGCGGTCGAAATACCGACGCCGGAATCCCGACCGCCACAATCCCGACATATTCTCCCTCCGTGGGTGTCCACGACACCCATAGAGGGAGAATATAATAGTGTACCGAGCGTAGCGAGGCACCGTGCCCGCAAGGGGCTTCGTTCCGCTCACCACCCCTGTCGGGATTGTGTGGTCGGGATTCCGGCGTCGGTATTTCGACCGCCGGGATTCCGACCGGCGGCATTTAGTACTGATCCCGTCTGGAAGATGCCTGTTTGTATAGGAATATAATCAATCAATGGCATCATCTTACAACAGAGGTTCATCTGCCCCGTGTGTCACCTTCTGCCTCATGTCCCCCTCCAACCTCCTGCCCCCTATGTTTCTCCAACCTCCTGTCCCCTGTCTTGCCCTTGTCACTCCAAGTACCTGTCTTTCCAGCCTCCTGCCCCATCACTCCAGCCTCTTGCCCCCATCATTACAACCTCCTACCCCATCATTCCAATGGGATCAGTTTGATTTCCCGACAGCTGGGTGCCCGATCTCAAGTGCAGCATGTCCCCTTGTAGGCTCGCTGCGCTCACCACACTTCGAGCCCGCTTGCGACCATTGGTTGCCACAAGGTTCTATTCCCCCTTGGGTTGTGACGTTGACAAAGTGGGGTTTCTGGCTGGCAGTCAGGATTCCGACCGTCGGCATTCGATACCGACAGTCGGGAATATAACTGCATACCATTCCAACCTTCACCTGCACCCTGTCATTTCAGCCTCCTGCCCCATTACTGTCTCTCCAGCCTCCTACCCAATGTTTCTCCAGCCTCCTGTCACTCAAGCCTCCTGCGCTTCTCTCATTTCAGCCTCCTCCTGCCCCGTGCCACTTCAGCTTTCTCATGCCTGCAACTCCAGCCCCATCACTCCAATTTTCTACCCCCTTTAACTTTACTTTCACCTCCTGCCCCATATCCCTCCAACCTCCTGCCCAATGTCTCTCCGGCCTTCTGTCACTCCAGTCCCCTATCACTTCAGCCTACTGCCCCCTGGCACTCTAACGCTCTGCCCCCCTTGACTCTCGCTACACTCTGTGTGGCTTCATGGAGCAACTCCCACCCCCTCGGACCACTCCACTTTACCTACCTCTTGGACAGCCTGCATGCTGCTCTACATCAACAGCGCAGCATGGAGGATAGATGTGGAGTGAGCTGCACATGCGCAGAAGGTGCATGTTAAAGGTCCAATTTGCATCCGAAAGATGTATTATCTTAGACTACACTCCTAACATCTACATTTGCGGTAGTCCGCATACAGTATATAACACCCCTACTTTCGTTGGCAAGAAATGCAATGTGATGAGCATGCAATGAAATAATTAGACACAAATATATTTACTGTATGAATATACTCTAGTAGGGTTCAAATTGACTAGAAATTGAGCCTTTCAGTATAACAGCTGTGAAACACTGGGGCTTATGTGTGCCAAATATATGAACCCACAAGAGGTTTCACCATTGAATACTTATTGGTAACTCTTTATTGGGCTGCAGATATCATCTGCACACCTAATAGTGATCAGTTTTTGCTTACATACAATTTTCTTTCAGTTTTTGAGATCTGACTGATGCATACTGTATGTATACAAGTACAGGATATTGGTGCACTTTGGAAATTGAGATTTGCATTATTTTTAACCTTTGTTCAATTGTTTTTTTTCATATTCATCATGCAGTTTATGACATGATTATGCAAATGATATTTTGTTAATATGTTATTAAGATGTATTAATGTCTTCATACTTGGAAACCTTGGTTCTCTGTTTTTTCAGTAGATAATAAAATTTTTTATACTAATACAGGAGTTTGTTCATCATTGATTTATGTCTGCACTCTCCCCTTTGGAGCAGCTGTTTGAGTTGAGGCAAAAATCCATAAAAACTGTACTTTATTATTTATCTTTTTTTTTTTTTACCTTGGTACAAAAAGTACCAGCCATTAATCATAAAATTATACCCCTTTCCAACATAAATCCCTGGCTGTAACCTGGCTCGGACCCGGGACAATGATCATGGATTAATACCAGGGTTTCAGTACTTACCCCCTTTACACATCGATGATGGACCTGGGTTATTCCTGGGTCATCACCATTCACACCCGACTGGGTCTTCCAGCTTACAGTGGACACTTTAAGCACTACAGTGCTCACCAATTAGCTCCTTTTAGGTATGACCCGCATCATCTTGACACATGTAATGCCTTTCAGACTGCAGGCAACCCGGGTCGGTCCTGAGAATAACTTTAGTACAGCAGGGTTGCGGACACGGGATGCCCAACCTTGCTCTGGTCTGTTCACATATAGCCAAAACCCAGGTCGAGCCACAAGACCCAGAAAAAAAACCTGGACAGAAATGCAATATGTGAAAGGGCTACTGTTAACTATTTTCTGCAGACAAAACTATCCACATTTTGAACACCAAAATATTTTAGGCCACATAACCAGTGACCTTGCATTGGCATTTTTAATGCCAGTAAAAACGTGTCATTTGCATTTCAGATGCTTCAATCACATTTCATCCTGAAAACAGAGCTCTAGTCAAACTTCAAGTGAGAATGATGCGCTAGAGATGGGTTCTGGTGTTAGACCAATTTACATGCATTTTACTAAAGTACTAATAAAACTCATGCAGGAATTTGCTAATTGTGTTTTTACTCTGTAGCTTAGCACACAATTTTCATCTTTTTTTTTCAGTCTAGAGCCTAGAATAAAGGATTAATAAAACATCTATACATTACTTTATATAAAAGAGCTTGTAATAACATTTAAAATTCATTATGCCAGCCATCTGTCAACAAAAATCATTGGGCTGTGGTGCAATTAGCATAATGGGACCTGTCAAAGTCTACGTAATTAGAGGATTTTTTAAACAGCTTGTCCGATTCTGACGGGCAAGCTGTTTAAAATTGTTGATATCGTCCAGTGCGTACCCACTTTGCCACTGATGATTTGCGCTCCCGCATGGGAGCTGAGAAATGGGACGGTAATGTGAGAGAGTGTTAGGGTTAGAATTTTTTTTTTTCATATGGGAGTAATCACTGCATGTTTGAACAGGGATGGAAAGATACCAGTAGATAGAGAGCGATTACAGATTTTAGTTACGGTTGGGATGAGCACAGAGTTTTACTTATTTGTGAGGATATAGGATCAAGAGCAGAGGTAGTAGAGTAGGCAGTTGAGAAGAGTGTAGATACTTCATCTTCATTTGTTGGATCAAATAAAAAGAAGGTGTTAGAGGGTTCAGGAAGGGAATTAAGCGGGTCACTGGCTGTGGAAGAGTATACCATTTTATTTTAGTGATGTGCACCGGACATTTTTCGGGTTTTGTGTTTTGGATTCGGTTCCGCGGCCGTGTTTTGGATTCGGACGCGTTTTGGCAAAACCTCACCGAAAATTTTTTGTCGGATTCGGGTGTGTTTTGGATTCGGGTGTTTTTTTCAAAAAACCCTAAAAAACAGCTTAAATCATAGAACTTGGAGGTCATTTTGATCCCATAGTATTATTAACCTCAATAACCATAATTTCCACTCATTTCCAGTCTATTCTGAACACCTCACACCTCACAATATTATTTTTAGTCCTAAAATTTGCACCGAGGTCGCTGGTGTTAGGTTCCTGGTGCTCAGAACAAGGGAGATGTGGCATAGTGAGTCCTGAGCACCAGAACGTGACGCTGAAACAAGGTGTGGTGTGGAAATAGCCCCTAGCACCCTACCTCTGTTGTTTTACCCGTGTGGTCAGTTCACGCCTGCATGACTATGGTTTCTTGGGCCCATGGCAGCCTCGTTTGAAGGGCGAATTAGGTCTGCCCAACTCCGATGCCCCCGCAGGTCTTAAAGGGAGACAAAGTGTGTACTGAGACAGGGTAATAACAAGGGGACCTCTAACTGAAACAACCAAAGCCAGGGGCTACTGACTAGCCTAAAACTAAATGTATGTGCGGCTTGCCGCCAAAGGAAAAGAACCAAAGGAAATGCTGTCCACACGCCGACACAATACTTTTGTGTACCGGCGGTGACAGCATAAGCAGAACCCTCTGCAAAACACCAGTAATTAAATATAACAAAGGAATACAGCGGCCTAGGCCGACGGACGCTGCAAAGCCGCTACTCACAGAACTGGTACAAATACTGGCAAACGGACAGGAACCCCCAATGCTGCCGACACAGACTCTCAGAACTGGAGGACAGGCAGAATCCCAAATGACAGACCGGTGGACACCAAGAAGCCAGAAACTCGACCAGGCACAGGCAAAGCCACAGGACTTCTGGACAGGAATGCTTCACGGCAGGACACGGAATCAGACACAGGAACTGACACAGGAACCGACACCGGAAGCAGCTAGACAGACACTGCTAAACAGGAGCTCAGGCACTGGCAGGGACTAGCTCAGAACTCAAGAACTCTGGAACCCAGGAAATATCACCAGCGTCTGTGAATTGCACTGAGCCAGCATATAACAGAGAGGCCTAATTAATTATGTCGTGCAGCTGCCCTGTTGTATGACTCCAAACTGACAAGATGCAATTAGCAGACAGGTGAGGCCAACCACATGGAAACAGGCTGCAATTACACAGACTCACCACTGACAGAAAACAATAATCTTCTAAACCAGAGCAAAGGGAAATCCTGGCCTGCAAGAGAACTAAAAACATAAAATAGGAATGAACCACTACCTGTGGTTCATAACAGTATCCTCTCCTTAAGGGTGAGCTCCGAGCACCCCATGACACCCACGGGGAACATAAACAGAAGTATAACATAAAATACATAACCAAAATACAAAATAGGAATGAGCCACAGCCGTGGCTCATAACAGCTGGATGGCTAGGCTAAGCGACACAAGTGGCCGGCACAAACACCTGGCCCATCTAGGAGGGGCACTGCAGTGTCAGACAGGATGGCAGATTTAAAAAAATAGTCCCCAAACAGCACATGATGCAAAGAAAAAAAGAGGCGCAATGAGGTAGCTGTGTGACTAAGCTAAGCGACCCAAGTGGCCGACACAAACACCTGGCCCATCTAGGAGTGGCACTGCAGTGTCAGACAGGATGGCACTTCAAAAAAATTGTCCCCAAACAGCACATGATGCAAAGAAAAATGAAAGAAAAAAGAGGTGCAAGATGGAATTGTCCTTGGGCCCTCCCACCCACCCTTATCTTGTATAAACAGGACATGCACACTTTAACGAACCCATCATTTCAGCGACAGGGTCTGCCACACGACTGTGACTGAAATGACTGGTTGGTTTGGGCCCCCACCAAAAAAAGAAGCAATCAATCTCTCCTTGCACAAACTGGCTCTACAGAGGCAAGATGTCCTCCTCATCATCATCCTCCGATTGCTCACCCCTTTCACTATGTACATCCCCCTCCTCACAGATTATTAATTCGTCCTCACTGGAATCCACCATCTCTGATCCCTGTGTACTTTCTGGAGGCAATTGCTGGTGAATGTCTCCACGGAGGAATTGATTATAATTCATTTTGATGAACATCATCTTCTCCACATTTTCTGGAAGTAACCTCGTACGCCGATTGCTGACAAGGTGAGCGGCTGCACTAAACACTCTTTCGGAGTACACACTGGAGGGAGGGCAACTTAGGTAGAATAAAGCCAGTTTGTGCAAGGGCCTCGAAATCGCCTCTTTTTCCTGCCAGTATACGTACGGACTGTCTGACGTGCCTACTTGGATGCGGTCACTCATATAATCCTCCACCATTCTTTCAATGGTGAGAGAATCATATGCAGTGACAGTAGACGACATGTCAGTAATCGTTGGTAGGTCCTTCAGTCCGGACCAGATGTCAGCACTTGCTCCAGACTGCCCTGCATCACCGGCAGCGGGTGGGCTCGGAATTCTTAGCCTTTTCCTCGCACCCCCAGTTGCGGGAGAATGTGAAGGAGGAGATGTTGACGGGTCACGTTCCGCTTGACTTGACAATTTTCTCACCAGCAGGTCTTTGAACCTCTGCAGACTTGTGTCTGCCGGAAAGAGAGATACAACGTAGGTTTTAAATCTAGGATCGAGCACGGTGGCCAAAATGTAGTGCTCTGATTTCAACAGATTGACCACCCGTGAATCCTGGTTAAGCGAATTAAGGGCTCCATCCACAAGTCCCACATGCCTAGCAGAATCGCTCTGTTTTAGCTCCTCCTTCCAGCTTCTTCTGCAAAAGCCTGATGAGGGGAATGACCTGACTCAGGCTGGCAGTGTCTGAACTGACTTCACGTGTGGCAAGTTCAAAGGGTTGCAGAACCTTGCACAACGTTGAAATCATTCTCCACTGCGCTTGAGTCAGGTGCATTCCCCCTCCTTTGCCTATATCGTGGGCAGATGTATAGGCTTGAATGGCCTTTTGCTGCTCCTCCATCCTCTGAAGCATATAGAGGGTTGAATTCCACCTCGTTACCACCTCTTGCTTCAGATGATGGCAGGGCAGGTTCAGGATTGTTTGGTGGTGCTCCAGTCTTCTGTACGCGGTGGCTGAATGCAGAAAGTGGCCCGCAATTCTTCGGGCCACCGACAGCATCTCTTGCACGCCCCTGTCGTTTTTTAAATAATTCTGCACCACCAAATTCAATGTATGTGCAAAACATGGGACGTGCTGGAATTTGCCCAGATGTAATGCACGCACAATATTGCTGGCGTTGTCCGATGTCACAAATCCCCAGGAGAGTCCAATTGGGGTAAGCCATTCTGCGATGATCTTCCTCAGTTTCCGTAAGAGGTTGTCAGCTTTGTGCCTCTTCTGGAAAGCGGTGATACAAAGCGTAGCCTGCCTAGGAACGAGTTGGCGTTTGCGAGATGCTGCTACTGGTGCCGCCACTGCTGTTCTTGCTGCGGGAGGCAATACATCTACCCAGTGGGCTGTCACAGTCATATAGTCCTGAGTCTGCCCTGCTCCACTTGTCCACATGTCCATGGTTAAGTGGACATTGGGTACAACTGCATTTTTTAGGACACTGGTGACTCTTTTTCTGATGTCTGTGTACATTTTCGGTATCGCCTGCCTAGAGAAATGGAACCTAGATGGTATTTGGTACCGGGGACACAGTACCTCAATCAAGTCTCTAGTTGCCTCTGAATTAACGGTGGATACTGGAACCACGTTTCTCACCGCACAGGCTGCAAAGGCCTGAGTTATCCGCTTTGCAGCAGGATGACTGCTATGATATTTCATCTTCCTCGCAAAGGACTGTTGGACAGTCAATTGCTTACTGGAAGTAGTACAAGTGGTCTTCCGACTTCCCCTCTGGGATGACGATCAACTCCCAGCAGCTACAACAGCAGCGCCAGCAGCAGTAGGCGTTACACTCAAGGATGCATCGGAGGAATCCCAGGCAGGAGAGGACTCGTCAGACTTGCCAGTGACATGGCCTGCAGGACTATTGGCTTTCGTGGTTAAGGAGGAAATTGACACCGAGGGAGTTGGTGGTGTGGTTTGCAGGAGCTTGGTTACAAGAGGAAGGGATTTAGTGGTCAGTGGACTGCTTCCGCTGTCACCCAAAGTTTTTGAACTTGTCACTGACTTATGATGAATGCGCTGCAGGTGACGTATAAGGGAGGATGTTCCGAGGTGGTTAACGTCCTTACCCCTACTTATTACAGCTTGACAAAGGCAACACACGGCTTGACACCTGTTGTCCGCATTTGTGTTGAAATAATTCCACACCGAAGAGCTGTTTTTTTTTGTATTTTGACCAGGCATGTCAATGGCCATATTCGTCCCACGGACAACAGGTGTCTCCCCGGGTGCCTGACTTAAACAAACCACCTCACCATCAGAATCCTCCTTGTCAATTTCCTCCCCAGCGCCAGCAACACCCATATCCTCATCCTGGTGTACTTCAACAGTGACATCTTCAATTTGACTATCAGGAACTGGACTGCGGGTGCTCCTTCCAGCACTTGCAGGGGGCGTGCAAATGGTGGAAGGCGCAAGCTTTTCCCGTCCAGTGTTGGGAAGGTCAGGCATCGCAACCGACACAATTGGACTCTCCTTGGGGATTTGTGATTTAGAAGAACGCAGTTCTTTGCTGTGCTTTTGCCAGCTTAAGTCTTTTCATTTTTCTAGCGAGAGGATGAGTGCTTCCATCCTCATGTGAATCTGAACCACTAGCCATGAACATAGGCCAGGGCCTCAGCCGTTCCTTGCCACTCCGTGTCGTAAATGGCATATTGGCAAGTTTACGCTTTTCATCAGACGCTTTCAATTTTGATTTTTGGGTCATTTTACTGAACTTTTGTTTTTTGGATTTTACATGCTCTCTACTATGACATTGGGCATCGGCCTTGGCAGACGACGTTAATGGCATTTCATCGTCTCGGCCATGACTAGTGGCAGCAGCTTCAGCACGAGGTGGAAGTGGATCTTGATCTTTCCCTATTTTAACCTCCACATTTTTGTTCTCCATTTTTTAATGTGTGGAATTATATGCCAGTATCAATAGCAATGGCCTACTACTATATATACTGCGCACAACTAAAATGCACCACAGGTATAGAATGTAGATGTATAGTATACTTAATGACGACACAGAGGTAGGTACAGCAGTGGCTTTCCGTACCGTATTGCTATATATAGTATACTGGTGGTCACTGTCAGCAAACTGCAAAACTAAAATGCACCACAGGTATAGAATTTAGATGGATAGTATACTTAATGACGACACAGAGGTAGGTACAGCAGTGGCCTTCCGTACCGTACTGCTATATATAGTATACTGGTGGTCACTGTGTCAGCAAACTGCAAAACTAAAATGCACCACAGGTATAGAATGTAGATGGATAGTATACTTAATGACGACACAGAGGTAGGTACAGCAGTGGCCTTCCGTACCGTACTGCTATATATAGTATACTGGTGGTCACTGTGTCAGCAAACAGCAAAACTAAAATGCACCACAGGTATAGAATGTAGATGGATAGTATACGTAATGACGACATAGAGGTAGGTACAGCAGTGGCCTTCCGTACCGTACTGCTATATATATACTGGTGGTCACTGTGTCAGCAAACTGCTCAACTGAAATGCACCACAGGTATAGAATCTAGATGGATAGTATACTTAATGACGACATAGAGTTAGGTACAGCAGTGGCCTACTGTACCGTAATGCTATATATTATATACTGGTGGTCACTGGTCAGCAAAACTCTGCACTGTACTCCTCCTATATAATATTATACTGGTGGTCCCCAGTCCCCACAATAAAGCAGCACACTGAGCACAGATATGGAGTGTTTTTCAGGCAGACAACGTATACTGGTGGTCACGGTCAGCAAAACTCTGCACTGTACTCCTGCTATATAATACAGCTGCTCCCCAGTCCCCACAATTAAGCAGTGTGAGCACAGATATATGCAGCACACTGAGCACAGATATGGAGTGTTTTTCAGGCAGACAACGTATTACTGGTGGTCACTGTCAGCAAAACTCTGCACTGTACTCCTCCTATATACAGCTGCTCCCCAGTCCCCACAATTAAGTAATAAGCAAGCACAAAATATTTGCAATGCATCAACATAAACGGAGAAGACGCCAGCCACGTCCTCTCCCTAACATTTCCAATGCACGAGTGAAAATGGCGGCGACGCGCGGCTGCTTATATAGAATCAGAATCTCACGAGAATCCGACAGCGGGATGATGACGTTCGGGCGCGCTCGGGTTACCTGAGCCATACGGGAGAATCCGAGTATGGCTCGGACCCGTGTAAAAAGGGTGAAGTTCGGGGGGGTTCGGTTTCCGAGAAACCGAACCCGCTCATCACTATTTTATTTTGGATCTTATCAATCTTGTCCTTGAAATAGGAAGCGGCTCTTGTGCACTGATAGTAGCTGGTGGGATTGGTGAGGGAGGTAGAAGAACTGATTTAATTGTATTAAAAAGTCGCTGTAGGTTAGGGACTTGAGTAGAGATGAGAGATTGGAAATATGTTTGTTTGGCAGTGTCCAGAGCATTACGATAAGTGGTAAATGGTTTTATATGTTAGGAAGTCACTTGAACTGTGAGATTTTTGCCACTGGCATTATACTTTACATGAAAGTTTTTGAAGATGTCTTGTGAATTTGGAGTGCCACAGTTGACATCTAAGTTGCTTTTTTGAGCTCTACTTTCAGAGATAAGATATGATAACCACATTTTTCTTTTAGGTTAGAGTTCATCCATCTGGTCCATAGTATGTATATTGATTGGGATCTGAATATGTATTTTGCGGAAAATGACACTCCAGCCAAAGCCAGGTCAACTAGCTTGAATGACCTGCTTGGACAGGTTGAATACGTTTTCTCTGATAAGACTGGCACACTGACACAGAACATCATGAATTTCAAGAAATGCTGCATTAATGGAAAACTCTATGGTAGTGTACAATCAACCAATTAATTTAACGCTTTCAAAGGATCTATTAAGTAATGCAGTTCTGTATTGATAATCAGTAGTATGCTTTCTCCATAAATATGTATATATTTTTTTATTTGCAGGCACAAACTCAAGCAATGAGAAGAGTCTGGAGGTAAACAAATGAATAACAAAGTACAATCTAATCTATTATATTCCATTCTAGATACAACAGAATTGATATAAAAGCGTTTCAGTTTATAATGTGATGTGCTCTTGTGCCCCCCTTAATAGCTAACAAATGTTATGGTACTAAGGGGCATATTTATCACCAACAACATTTTGTAATGCAGTTTTGAGATAATAATTACACCCCAACTCGCAATGTGAAAATTCATATATTTGGTCATAATAAACAAAGTTTGGGTTAGAAGCAAAGTTGTCTACTGTCACTTTGCTTCCATGCTCAGACTCGGTGAGCACACTGCACATATGCGGTTGTCAGCCTATGCATGCATTGGTAAGGGCTGATGGAAAGGGATCCTACTATGGGCTATTGCCACCTGAATGATGGCATCAGTGCTGAGGCCTAGTTCCTGCATGCAAAATGCTTGGTAATTTGACATTTTTGCAGTCCTCATAGAAACCTACGAGGGCTGCTTTTGTGGTCTGAAATAAAGGGAACACAGGCAGATATTGGAGATATCTACTGCAGTCCCTCTTAGAGCCTAGAGATACTAGACCTTAACCATAGGGATCCCTAACATGGCTGTTTTGTGGGGATAACCTGCAAATTTTATTTAACAAATATCCCTTAGTAGTTCAGATAATTTAAAGGAAATTGAGTCATTACTCATTTGCTGCAAATGGGACATAACTAGTTATGTTCATATTGCTTTGACTTTGTCATATGTGATTTGTTCAAGGGAATCTCGTGCTGTGTTACAGTGACTTATTGATGTTCTTTAAAATCCAAACCCTTTTTAGGAAAACTGGAATAGCAAAGTAATGCACAATCGTCATAAAGGTCTGTTTGTCCAAGCCCTATAGGCCATGTAGCAACTTTTCCAGTAATATACAGTAGACTGTGTTTAGGATTATAGGGATAACTGTATGAAGCAGTGATAAGAGTGGAGAAGTGAGCTTGTGGAGAAGTTGCCCATGGCAACCAATCAGCTCCTACGTACAGTTGTATAGTAGGCAAATTATAAATGTTACTTCAATGCTGGTTGGTTGTCATGGGCAACTTCTTCACTGGCTCACTCCTCCAAACTTTTCACTGCTTCATACATTTAACAGATAGACACATAATCCTGTTCAGTAACCCTCAAGCTGCTTTTAGTGTATACAGTAGTATCTTTTTAATCTTACAAATCTTGATAAAAAAATCTTTACATATGTGTATATTCAACAGGCAGAATGCCATTGCTTTATAAGTGCTTACATATTATAGTTTCTAAAATTTGACAGTAGACCTACAGTATGCCTGGTACAGTGAAATTCTCTTTTCCCAGTGAAACAATGTATTATTAATTCTCAGGCAGTAAGCTTCAGTTGGAATAAATATGCTGATAAAAAGTTCCGCTTCTATGACCAGTCATTAATTGATATGGTCCACCAAAACGAAGATGGAATTATGAATGAGTTCTTCCGGCTGCTAGCAATATGTCACACAGTCATGGTGGATAGAAATGGAGGTAAGGTGTATTGTTTCTTAGCAGATGAGGAACATTCCATGTTTGTAAATTTGAACTGTTTGCTGGATCATTTTATACAGTACATTGCTGGCAATCGGGATACCGGTGGTCAGGATAACAACGCCGGAAATCCGACCACTGACAGTGCAGCCAACCGGAATCCTGGCTAACAGGCTATTCCCACTCATGGGTGTTCACGACACCCATAGAGTGGGAATAGAACCTGTGGCGATCGCAGCGAGCCTGCAAGGGGCTTCATTGCGCTTGCCCCCCTGCCGGTATTCTAGCAGCCGGGATCCCGGCGTTGGTATGCTGACCGCCAGGATCCCGGCAGTACAACTGTTTTCCATTATTTATTGCAGTTAAAAACAATAAGTACCGTATATACTTTTATGACAGAAATGTATAAAGTTAAATACATAAATGGACACATTTGTTAGACATCATGAAAGTGGCATGACATAATTACCATGATCGGGAATTTCAAAAGAAAGTTTGAGTTTTAGAAAAGATAATGCTAGAGCAGGAGGATACAAGTATTCTAACTATATTGTTTTATACATATCGATGGTGCATGTCATTAATGGTAGTATATCTTCATTAAGGATTTGGTTCACATAAATAATAACATACAATGTTATTTACTAAATATAAAATACAGGAGTAACAACAAAAATTATATGAACATTCATTTAGCAGCAAACATGAGAGCTATGAAACCAAACAGCGTTAATATGTCTGGTTTGTCTTTGATTTTGCAGGGGATTAGGAAGTGATATTGTTTCATTTACACCAGGGCTTTTTTGTATATTTTTTGTGTTGAAAAGTCAGGTTAGGTTTTTGCTGTACGTGTGTGTGTGTGTGTGTTTTAGTATACATGTACTGTAAGCAGGATAAGGTATTTCTTTTAGAATATACACACTAAAGGCCAGTACACACTAGCCGATACCTGCCGACGCCAGTATTGGCGGCGACGGGGACCCGGTAGGGTGCCGGCATCAGCAAGTGCATACACACTTGCCGATTCCGGCAGGGAAGGCAGCAACGGCGGGGGCTCGGCGGGGAGAATGAGGGCCATGCTGCATCTGCAGCATGGCTGTCGTTAACGAGAATCTCCCTCATCTGTACATGTTCAGACGAGGGAGGGGGTCGTTAACGACATGTTGGAGCGCGCATCGTTAACGATAATGAGTGTACACACTAGGCCAGTGATGGCTAACCTTGACACTCCAGCTGTTGTTGAACTACATTTCCCAGCATGCCCTGCTACAATTTTGTTATTTGGCCATGCTAAAACTGATGCAGGGCATGCTGGGATGTGTAGTTCAACAACAGATGGAGTGTCAAGGTTAGCCATCACTGCACTAGGCGATATTGTGAACAATATCGATCAGAAAGCCCTTTTTGAGCGATATTGTTGAAAATATCGCCTAGTGTGTATGGGGCTTAACATGTTGAAGATGAAAGATAAAAGGTCATATCTGATCACAAGAGCAGGAATAACAGTCTATGAAGAGAAGCTTCCACAGGCACTAACCCTATATTACAGATCCTTCAAGATTGTGACACACAATGTAGAGTAGAAGCCTGACATCATCCCAGTGACAGTGGCGCACCCAAGGGGGGTTTCTGAGTACCCAGAAACCCCCCCTGATGGACCAAATCAATTTTATGCCTAATTGTGGTTTACGAGTGTAGCTCCGTCCACTCGCGGCATTAGGCTCCGCCCACTCGCTGCATTTTGCCGCGATTCGCGGACCCTCCGGGTAGAGCTACACACACTGACCTGTCTCAGCCAGCTGCAGGTGTACCAGAGCTAATGGTCACAACAAGTCTTGAGGCTGCCTACGCTGAATGTGACTACCACACAGACATCATGATCCCTTCCTAGCAGTCCTCGGTAAGGAACCTCTCCCAGTATACAGTACCAACATTTTTGTACATGTGCACGGATTTTTTAGCTTAATGCATTATATATATATATATATATATATATACATTTTTCAAGCCAAATTGACAAGTTTAATAGCACCAGGAAAAGCTAATGGGAACATAACTAATTGAGTACATTATTTAAATATAAAGAGTAAATAATAATATAAAAATGATCTATATGTAAAACTACTGTAGGCTACTTGATTGACCTAATCGCTCGCAAGTGTTTTTTTGCTGTCCTGTGTTCAGATACTTTGCCGCCTACAGGGGAGTGTATTTTCGCTGTGCAAGTGTGTGTTCGCATGTGTAGTTGAGCTGTACAAACTGATTTTGTGCAGTGTCTGAGTAGCCAGGACTTACTCAGCCGCTGCGATCACTTCAGCCTGTCCGGGACCGGAATTGACGTCAGACACCCACCCTGCAAATGCTCAGACACGCCTGCGTTTTCCCTGACACTCCCAGAAAATGGTCAATTGCCACCCACAAACGCCCACTTCCTGTAAATCTCCTTGCGATCGCCTGCGCAATCGCTTTTTTTGCGCCATCCCGTTGCTATGCACCAATGCCCGGTGCAGTCATCTGACGAGCCTGCGTATTGCGGTGCATATGCATGCGCAGTTCAGACCTGATCGCAGGCTATGAGAAAACGCAGCCTAGCAATCAGGTCTGAATTACTCCCTGAGATATAAATATATTAATAGCACCTGAAGTCTAAAATCATAGTGAAGTGAGGTGTAGATAGCAGTTCGGTATTTATTACTGACAGCGGCTTCCTCCATCGAGCGATAAGACTCCCCTTGCGGGATTCCTGCGCTCGCCACTCTGTGGGCATCCACGAGTGGAATAGCCCTGTTGCGCCGGGATTCCGGCTGGCGGCATTGTTGGTTGTTAGGATTCCGGAGTCGCTATCCTGACCGCCAGGATCTCAACAGCCGTCAAATTAAACGTATCCCATAGAAAGTGGGGAAATTTGATGGAAACCCCCCTTTACAAATCCTGTGTTTGCCCCTGAGTGAATATGAGTAGAAACGTATATAACAATTGTCAAATTACGAATTGGTTACTGAACAAGAAAAATTACATTTTACATAGTCTCTATAGCAGTGTTACAATAATTGAAAAAAACAATTCTCTCACTCTTTTCTACCATTGGGGGGTCATCGGAGTTGATTGCACGCTAGCTATTTTTCTCCTACGTCCTAGAGGATGCTGGGGTTCCAAAAGGACCATGGGGTATAGACGGGATCCGCAGGAGACATGAGCACACTATAAGACTTTGAATGGGTGTGAACTGGCTCCTCCCTCTATGCCCCTCCTCCAGACTTCAGTTAGACTCTGTGCCCAGAGAAGACTGGACACACACTAGGGGAGCTCTCCTGAGTTTCTCTGAAAATACTTTGTTGGGGTTATTATTTTCAGGGAGACCTGCTGGCTACAGGCTCCCTGCATCGTGGGACTGAGGGGAGAGAAGCAGACCTACTTCTTCTGAGTTCAAGGGCTCTGCTTCTTAGGCTACTGGACACCATTCGCTCCAGAAGGTCTGATCACTTGGTTCGCCTAGCTGCTCGTTCCCGGAGCCGCGCCATCACCCCCCTCACAAAGCCAGAAGAGGGTGAGTATTAGAAGAACAGAAGACTTCAGTGACGGCAGAAGACTTCTGAGTCTCGGAGGTAACAGGCAGCGGTCGCGCTGCGCACCATTGCTCCCACATACAAGCGGCACTACAAGGGTGCAGGGCGCAGGGGGGGTGCCCTGGGCAGCAATATACCTCACAATATAACCCTGGCAAAGATATATACAGTGCATAGGCACTGTATACGGACCCCCGCCAGTATAAAAATGTAAAAATATAGCGGGGCTGAAGCGCGCCAAGAAGGGGGCGTGGCTTAGCCCTCACAACTCTATACAGCGCCATTTTCTCCTCAAAGAGATGCTGGGCCCGCCAAAACACTGTTAAACACCTAACAGTGTAAAATGAGGGGGGGGGGGGGGCACAGTTATGTAGTGCAATATAGGTTCAACCATGAGACACTATAGATATATGTATATAATGTGCGTGTGTACAAGGAGTTGGTTAGAGTTTTCTGTGGTTTCCCTGTCAGAAATCTGCCCATGTTAGCAATGTTGGTGGGTGTTTAGTACACGTGTGTCGACATGTGTGAGTGATCTACCACAAACAGATATGGGTATCCCTCTGTTGGCATTGCCGACTCCAGATGGTACTTGATTCATGAGATTAAGTGTCAGCATGTCAGTAGTGGTAAGCTTTGCCAAAGTAAGCACTGTTTGGGGAACACAGAAGCATGTGGGTGACCCTGTCGGCACCGACTATTATGACTGGGTGTAAAATTATATAAAAAACCTATACCTGTAGGTGTATATATGTATGGTACTTTGCAGTGAGCTGTAGCTCGAGCACAGACGTGATAGTATTTGTGGGGGCGTCCTAGTGAAATTAGGTATATGTTTCCCTCAGATCCCTCGGGGTCACAAAAATGTTATTTTGCCCAGTCACTACTCCCTGTTGTCGACACAAATACTATGTTCTATGTCGGCCATAATGTTTCCTGATTAGATCCACAACATTGGCATTCAGTACATGTTCATACACATTCAGAACACATAAATGTCACTAGGGAGTCGGGACCCTGATGTTCCTGACAGATATATATATATATATATATATATATATATATATATATATATATATATATATATATATATATATGAGACGTATATATATATAGATATATGTGTATTTAAATGTGTACATTTATATTACAATTTATTATGAATGCTGAAGTAAAGTTATTCCTTCTCATGTGTTGGTCGCTCTGTGGATGAAGCTCTAGGTCAGCCGTGACAAGATGGTCTCGAATCCTCATGAGGAGTCCGAGTGTTTATTCTTCTCCCGCCATGGATAGAATAAAGTGAATGTCTACCCCTGGTCTACACGGGGCCCTGTCACCAAGGATCGTATACAGGAAGCTAACTTGTAATTTTAATTATATGCTTTGATGATATTTGCATTACATACGCATGGGGGTGTGCTTGTATTCAAAGATGCTCGGTTACCTTGTTATCCGATATAATTACCCTGGGGAGAAATGGAATATTCCTTGGGTCTTATCTACAACATTGCAGCATGCTGCCGTGCGACTATAAGAGGTATGAGGTATGCACAGACTTCGAGAAATACTGGAGTATCTTCCCTATGAAGGGATAATCTGGTTTGGGGATGGCTTGGTTAAGTTGATCTCGGCAGATACCACTGGTAAGTCTACCGTCCTGAGCTATGTTCCCTCACAACGGTTGGTGACGCATTTTTTGTGGGATGCAGTCATTTTGACCGGTTGGATACCGTTTTGTTTTCCCCTTCTTTGCAGGTAGAGGAAGGTGAAAAGGTAAGAGGTCTGCGGCCTTTTCAAGTTCGCAGAAGCAGGTATCATCCTCTGTTTCTACCACATGCACCGCAGATCGCTGGGTCTATCTTGCTGGAGCCCACACCGGTGGGAACTCGTCTAATACTCCTCAGTCAGTCCTGGAATGGACTTGACACAGTGAGTTAAGAATACAGTCCATAGGGGGACATACTCGAGTTTCCAGATGATTCCCCTTGCTGATTTTTAAAATAGATCTTACCAATTCTCTTCTGGACGGGGAGGTAGTATGCGACGCCATACAAGGCTTGGTTCAGGATCAGGACATTGTCCTGCTGTCCCTGTCAAAAAAAAAAAAGGGAATAAGCTGTTATTCAGGCTTTTTCGTGCTTCTGAGACCGGACAGCTCGGTCAGAACAATCCCAAAAAGATTTCTTCTTAAGAAGTTGAACTACAAGTTGGAATCTCTCAGGGCAGGGAGTTCCGACCTGTAAAAGAAGAAAGAGGGTTTAAATTAGTGATGAGCGGGTTCGGTTCCTCGGAAACCGAACCCCCCCGAACTTCACCCATTTTACACGGGTCCGAGGCATACTCGGATTCTCCCATATGGCTCGGTTAACCCGAGCGCGCCCGAACGTCATCATCCCGCTGTCGGATTCTCGCGAGATTCGGATTCTATATAAGCAGCCGCGCGTCACCGCCATTTTCACTAATGCATTGGAAATGTTAGGGAGAGGACGTGGCTAGCGTCCTCTCCGTTTATTCATTGTTGATGCAAATATTTGTGCTTGCTTATATCTTAATTGTGGGGACTGGGGAGCAGCTGTATTATTAATATAGGAGGAGTACAGTGCAGAGTTTTGCTGATCAGTGACCACCAGTTTAATCCGTTCTCTGCCTGAAAAAAACGCTCCTTATCCATTATCTGTGCTCAGTGTGCTGCATATATCTGTGCTCACACTGCTTAATTGTGGGGACTGGGGAGCAGCAGTATTATATAGGAGGAGTACAGTGCAGAGTTTTGCTGACAGTGACCACCAGTATACGTTGTCTGCCTGAAAAACACTCCGTATCTGTGCTGCATTGTAGTATATAGTAGGAGTACAGTGCATAATTTTGCTGACCACCAGTATATAATATATAGGAGTAAGGTACAGAAGGCCACTGCTGTACCTACCTCTGTGTCGTCAAGTATACTATCCATCCATACCTGTGGTGCATTTCAGTTTTGCACAGTTTGCTGACCACCAGTATATAATATATAGCATTACGGTACAGTAGGCCACTGATGTACCTACCTCTGTGTCGTCAAGTATACTATCCATCCATACCTGTGGTGCATTTCAGTTGTGCGCAGTATATATAGTAGTAGGCCATTGCTATTGATACTGGCATATAATTCCACACATTAAAAAATGGAGAACAAAAATGTGGAGGTTAAAATAGGGAAAGATCAAGATCCACTTCCACCTCATGCTGAAGCTGCTGCCACTAGTCATGGCCGAGACGATGAAATGCCATCAACGTCGTCTGCCAAGGCCGATGCCCAATGTCATAGTAGAGAGCATGTAAAATCCAAAAAACAAAAGTTCAGTAAAATGACCCAAAAATCAAAATTGAAAGCGTCTGATGAGAAGCATAAACTTGCCAATATGCCATTTACGACACGGAGTGGCAAGGAACGGCTGAGGCCCTGGCCTATGTTCATGGCTAGTGGTTCAGATTCACATGAGGATGGAAGCACTCATCCTCTCGCTAGAAAAATGAAAAGACTTAAGCTGACAAAGCACAGCAAAGAACTGTGCGTTCTTCTAAATCACAAATCCCCAAGGAGAGTCCAATTGTGTCGGTTGCGATGCTTGACCTTCCCAACACTGGACGGGAAGAGCTTGCGCCTTCTACCATTTGCACGCCCCCTGCAAGTGCTGGAAGGAGCACCCACAGTCCAGTTCCTGATAGTCAAATTGAAGATGTCACTGTTGAAGTACACCAGGATGAGGATATGGGATTCTGATGGTGAGGTGGTTTGTTTAAGTCAGGCACCCGGGTAGACACCTGTTGTCCTTGGGACGAATATGGCCATTGACATGCCTGGTCAAAATACAAAAAAAAATCAGCTCTTCGGTGTGGAATTATTTCAACACAAATGCGGACAACAGGTGTCAAGCCGTGTGTTGCCTTTGTCAAGCTTTAATAAGTAGGGGTAAGGACGTTAACCACCTAGGAACATCCTCCCTTATACGTCACCTGGACTGCATTCATCAGAAGCCAGTGACAAGTTCAAAAACTTTGGGTGACAGCGGAAGCAGTCCACTGACAACTAAATCCCTTCCTCTTGTAACCAAGCTCCTGCAAACCACACCACCAACTCCCTCAGTGTCAATTTCCTCCTTACACAGGAAAGCCAATAGTCCTGCAGGCCATGTCACTGGCAAGTCTGACGAGTCCTCTCCTGCCTGGGATTCCTCCGATGCATCCTTGAGTGTAACGCCTACTGCTGCTGCTGCTGCTGTTGTTGCTGCTGGGAGTCGATCGTCATCCCAGAGGGGAAGTCGGAAGACCACTTGTACTACTTCCAGTAAGCAATTGACTGTCCAACAGTCCTTTGCGAGGAAGATGAAATATCACAGCAGTCATCCTGCTTCAAAGCGGATAACTCAGGCCTTGGCAGACTGGGCGGTGAGAAACGTGGTTCCGGTATCCACCGTTAATTCAGAGGCAACTAGAGACTTGATTGAGGTACTGTGTCCCCGGTACCAAATACCATCTAGGTTCCATTTCTCTAGGCAGGCGATACCGAAAATGTACACAGACCTCAGAAAAAGACTCACCAGTGTCCTAAAAAATGCAGTTGTACCCAATGTCCACTTAACCACGGACATGTGAACAAGTGGAGCAGGGCAGACTCAGGACTATATGACTGTGACAGCCCACTGGGTAGATATATTGCCTCCCGCAGCAAGAACAGCAGTGGCGGCACCAGTAGCAGCATCTCGCAAACGCCAACTCGTTCCTAGGCAGGCTACGCTTTGTATCACCACTTTCCAGAAGAGGCACTGAGGAACATCATCGCAGAATGGCTTACCCCAATTGGACTCTCCTGGGGATTTGTGACATCGGACAACGCCACCAATATTGTGCGTGCATTACATCTGGGCAAATTCCAGCACGTCCCATGTTTTGCACATACATTGAATTTGGTGGTGCAGAATTATTTAAAAAAATGACAGGGGCGTTCAAGAGATGCTGTCGGTGGCCCGAAGAATTGCTGGCCACTTTCGGCATTCAGCCACCGCGTGCCGAAGACTGGAGCACCACCAAACATTCCTGAACCTGCCCTGCCATCATCTGAAGCAGGAGGTGGTAACGAGGTGGAATTCAACCCTCTATATGCTTCAGAGGATGGAGGAGCAGCAAAAGGCCATTCAAGCCTATACATCTGCCCACGATATAGGCAAAGGAGGGGGAATGCACCTGACTCAAGCGCAGTGGAGAATGATTTCAACGTTGTGCAAGGTTCTGCAACCCTTTGAACTTGCCACACGTGAAGTCAGTTCAGACACTGCCAGCCTGAGTCAGGTCATTCCCCTCATCAGGCTTTTGCAGAAGAAGCTGGAGACATTGAAGGAGGAGCTAAAACAGAGCGATTCCGCTAGGCATGTGGGACTTGTGGATGGAGCCCTTAATTCGCTCAACCAGGATTCACGGGTGGTCAATCTGTTGAAATCAGAGCACTACATTTTGGCCACTGTGCTCGATCCTAGATTTAAAACCTACGTTGTATCTCTATTTCCGGCAGACACAAGTCTGCAGAGGTTCAAAGACCTGCTGGTGAGAAAATTGTCAAGTCAAGCGGAACGTGACCCGTCAACATCTCCTCCTTCACATTCTCCCGCAACTGGGGGTGCGAGGAAAAGGCTAAGAATTCCGAGCCCATCCGCTGGCGGTGATGCAGGGCAGTCTGGAGCGAGTGCTGACATCTGGTCCGGACTGAAGGACCTGCCAACGATTACTGACATGTCGTCTACTGTCACTGCATATGATTCTCTCACCATTGAAAGAATGGTGGAGGATTATATGAGTGACCGTATCCAAGTAGGCACGTCAGACAGTCCGTACGTATACTGGCAGGAAAAAGAGGCAATTTGGAGGCCCTTGCACAAACTGGCTTTATTCTACCTAAATTGCCCTCCCTCCAGTGTGTACTCTGAAAGAGTGTTTAGTGCAGCCGCTCACCTTGTCAGCAATTCGGCGTATGAGGTTACTTCCAGAAAATGTGGAGAAGATGATGTTCATCAAAATTAATTATAATCAATTCCTCCATGGAGACATTCACCAGCAGCAATTGCCTCCAGAAAGTACACAGGGACCTGAGATGGTGGATTCCAGTGGGAACGAATTAATAATCTGTGAGGAGGGGGATGTACACAGTGAAAGGGGTGAGGAATCGGAGGATGATGATGAGGTGGACATCTTGCCACTGTAGAGCCAGTTTGTGCAAGGAGAGATTGATTGCTTCTTTTTTTGGTGGGGGCCCAAACTAACCAGTCATTTCAGTCACAGTCGTGTGGCAGACCCTGTCGCTGAAATGATGGGTTTGTTAAAGTGTGCATGTCCTGTTTATACAACATAAGGGTGGGTGGGAGGGCCCAAGGACAATTCCATCCTGCACCTCTTTTTTCTTTCATTTTTCTTTGCATCATGTGCTGTTTGGGGACTATTTTTTTGAAGTGCCATCCTGCCTGACACTGCAGTGCCACTCTTAGATGGGCCAGGTGTTTGTGTCGGCCACTTGGGTCGCTTAGCTTAGTCACACAGCGACCTTGGTGCGCCTCTTTTTTTCTTTGCATCATGTGCTGTTTGGGGACTATTTTTTTGAAGTGCCATCCTGCCTGACACTGCAGTGCCACTCTTAGATGGGCCAGGTGTTTCTGTCAGCCACTTGGGTCGTTTAGCTTAGTCACACAGCGACCTTGGTGCGCCTCTTTTTGTCTTTGCATCATGTGCTGTTTGGGGACTATTTTTTTGAAGTGCCATCCTGCCTGACACTGCAGTGCCACTCCTAGATGGGCCAGGTGTTTGTGTCGGCAACTTGTGTCGCTTAGCTTAGTCACACAGCGACCGTGGTGCGCCTCTTTTTTTCTTTGCATCATGTGCTGTTTGGGGACTATTTATTTGAAGTGCCATCCTGCCTGACACTGCAGTGCCACTCCTAGATGGGCCAGGAGTTTGTGTCGGCCACTTGGGTCGCTTAGCTTAGTCACACAGCGACCTTGGTGCGCCTCTTTTTTTCTTTGCATCATGTGCTGTTTGGGGACTATTTTTTTGAAGTGCCATCCTGCCTGACACTGCAGTGCCACTCCTAGATGGGCCAGGTGTTTGTGTCGGCCACTTGTGTCGCTTAGCTTAGCCATCCAGCGACCTCGGTGCACATTTTAGGACTAAAAATAATATTGTGAGGTGTTCAGTGTTCAGAATAGACTGAAAATTAGTGTAAATTATGGTTATTGAGGTTAATAATACTATGGGATCAAAATGACCCCCAAATTATATGATTTAAGCTGTTTTTGAGGGTTTTTTGTAAAAAAACACCCGAATCCAAAACACACCCGAATCCGACAAAAAATTTTCAGGGAGGTTTTGCCAAAACGCGTCTGAATCCAAAACACGGCCGCGGAACCGAATCCAAAACCAAAACACAAAACCCGAAAAATGTCCGGTGCACATCACTAGTTTAAATGCGGTGTCATCCGCATTAAGCTTACCTGTTTTTCTATTCAGGATTGTCATTGCCATTTCACCAGAGTGATGGTGCCATGATGGTTTCCTTCTATAGTAAGAGCCATTATTTTTCTGTACTGGGACGCTCTCCTGACTGCGGCGAGGTCATGAAACAAATGGTACAATTCGTTGTTTCTCTCTGACAGTTCTTTGACATAAAGAATCGCTGTTGATCCCAATGACGCAGAGGTCGGAGTTGGGAATAAGTTTAGATACTGATCGGTTAAGAGATTTTGTTTTTCCTGTGGAAAGAGATCTGATGATCCAGAGTCGGATCAGGTTTGCAACAGTGTAAACCCGTCGATACCTTCCGTTGATGCGGAAGATGGTTGCGGCCTACAAAGCCATTCGGTGAGCAGGTCAAATGCCAGAGTTGTTTTGTGGGACCAGTTGGACATATGGTCCGGGTCTTACCTGTACATGCACCAGAAAATATTCCTATTTTCCAGGACCAGAATATCTCTCCTGTGGTGGCTTCACAGTTCTCACCTCCTAGAGGGACGATGGTTCGCTATCCAGGATTAGATTCTGGTGTCCATGGATACAAGTCTCCGAGGCTGGGGAGCAGTTTTTCCAAGGGAAGAATTTCCAAGGAGAAAGGTCATGCCGGGAAGCTTGCCTGCAATAAGCATTCTTGGATTAAGAGCTATTTACAACGGAACATCTTTTTCGTGTTCTGCCCGTCTTAATTCTGTCGGACGACTAAACAGCAGTGGCGTAAGTAAGCCACTTGGGCGGAATGAGGAGCAAAGCGGAAATGGTAGCAGCCACAAAAGTTTCTGATGAGCGGAAAGGCATGTAAACGCTCTGTTAGAGGTTGTCGTTCCGGGTGAAGACAACGGAGAAATAGACTTCCTCAGCAGACATGATCTCAATCCAGGAGAGTGGGGTCTTCATCAAGAAGTTCACAGAAGTGACAAGTCTTTGGGGAATTCCTCGATTAGACTTGAGGGAGGTTCGCCTCAACAAGAAATTCAGAGATTTTGTTCCAGGTCAAGGGACACTCAAGCTATAGCAGTGGACCCCTCGTGACACCTTGGGTGCTTCAGTCGGTCTATGTGTTCCCTCCACTTTCACTCTTTCCGAAGGTGATAACCATAAGAAAAACAAAGGTTCAGGCGATCCTCATTGTTCCGGTCTAGCCAAGGAGGGCTTGGTATCCAGATCTTCAAGACTTACTCATAGAAGATCCCAGGCCTCTTCCTCTAAGAGTGGTCCTGTTACAGCAAGGACAAGGCGTGTACCAAGATTTACCGGGGCTGCGTTTGACGGCTTGGCGGTTGAACGCCATATCCTAGCCCGAAAGGGTATTGCCGGTGAAGTCATTTCCACATTGCTTCAGGCTAGGAAAGAAGTAACGGCGAAGCTTTACCACCGTATTTGGAGGAAGTATGTGTCTTGGTGTGAATCCAAGAAGGCTCCTACGGAAGAATTTCAGCTGGGTCGTTTTCTCCATTTTTTGCAAGCAGGTGTGGATGAGGGCCTAAAGTTAGGCTCCATTAAAGTGCAGGTTTCGGCCTTATCAATTTTCTTTTAGAAAAGAATGAGCCACCTTTCCAGAAGTTCGGACTTTCGTGAAAGGAGTGCTGCATATCCAACCTCCATTTGTGCCCCCAGTGGCACCATGGGACCTTAATGTGGTGTTGCAGTTTCTTATGTCACACTGGTTGGAACCTTTACGAAAGGTAAAAATTTCTCACTTGGAAAGTGGTCATGCTATTGGCATTGGCGTCCACAAGGCGGGTGTCGGAATTGGCGGCTTTGTCTCACAAGAGCCCTCTTTGATCTTCCTTGTGGATAGAGCGGAATTGAGAAATTGGCAACAATTTCTGCCTAAAGTGGTTTCTGCGTTTCACAGGAACCAGCCTATTGTGGTGCCTGGGGCTACTTAAGCGTTGGCTGATTCGAAGTCTCTTGATATAGTCAGAGCTTTGAATATTTATGTCGCCAGAACGGCTCAGATTGGGGAAACAGACACTCTGTTTATCCTGTAAGCTTCCAACAATAGTGGGGCCACTGCTTCTAAGCAGACTGTTACACGCTGGATCCGTGAAGCTGGCTGGCCGGTACCGAAGTCGGGGAAGGCCCATTCTACCAGGAAGGTGGGCTCTTCTTGGGGCAGATGCCCGGGAATCTCTGCTTTTCAACTTTGCCGAGCGGCTACTTGGTCGGACTCAAACACTTTTCCTAAGTTCTACAAGTTTGATACCCTGGCTGATGAGGACCTCAGGTTTGCTCAATCGGTGCTGCAGAGTTGTCCGCACTCTCCCGCCTGGTCTGGAGCTTTGGTATAAACCCCATGGTCCTTTTGGAACCCCAGCATCCTCTAGGACGTAGGAGAAAATAGGATTTTAATACCGACCGGTAAATCCTTTTCTCTTAGTCCGTAGAGGATGCTGGGCGCCCGTCCCAGTGTGTTCTGTATCTGCAGCTATTGGTTGTCGTTACACTAATGTGGTGTTTCTTTGCAGTCAAGTCTGTTGCTGCGGTTATTCATGCCATGACATGCGATATGTGATTATCGGTCATGATACACACAGGTTGTGTTATGTTTTCGGTCAGCATATTGCTGTATGGTTTTTCCATGCCGTCAGCTGGTGTTCTATTGAATGCCACGTTTTGCGGCATGGTCGAGGTGTGAGCTGGTATGACACTCACCGTATTTAAACAATAAATTCTTTCCTCGAAATGTCCGTCTCTCTGGGCACAGTTTTCTAACTGAAGTCTGGAGGAAGGGCATAGAGGGAGGAGCCAGTTCACACCCATTCAAAGTCTTATAGTGTGCCCATGTCTCCTGCGGATCCCGTCTATACCCCATGGTCCTTTTGGAACCCCAGCATCCTCTACGGACTAAGAGAAAATGATTTACCGGTAGGTATTAAAATCCTATTTTTGTAGCGCTGTTATCAGGTCAAAACTCAACAAAACTGCGCATGCGTATGCACTGCAATGCACAGGTGCATTGTACAGGTGCAAAGAGGATCGGTGCTGGGCGATGGATTTAACAAAAAGAATCCATTCGCACAGCCGATCGCAAGGTGATTGACAGAAACAGGGCGTTTATGGGTGTCAACTTTTTTGTACCGCTCGGCTGCACAAGCGTTCGCACACTTGCAAAGCTAAAATACACTCCCGCATAGGCAGCTACTATCTGATCGCTGCGCTGCAAAAAATAGCTAGATAGCGATCAACTCTGTATGACCCCCATTGTTTCATACTGTACATTTCCAATCTTTCTATTTTTTGCTGAGCATTGCTTGCCCACTATTCCTCTATTTACTCCTTTCACTACACTTTTTTTTTAACTGCTCCTGTTGACTACTTAACATCACCCTCCTTTCTACTTGCTTGCTGCAAACTTTATTACCACTGAACCTCCACATCAGTACCCATGACTTGATCTGCCTGAACACTGTGCGGGATGTACTAATGTGAAAATGCGATTAAAAAAACCAAAAACATTTTCAGGGTTTTACCGCATTTTTCGAATGTACAAAGACCCGGATGCTGAATTTCTAATGCAGAGGGTAACGCCAACAAAAGCTGGCATACCCTATAGAAGCCTGTGGGCTTTTTCCCACATTGGTGCTGTCAGAGTTATCCGTTGCCGCCGCCTCACATTGCTCATGTGCAGACGGACTCCTGATCATAAGCACAAGTCTATGGACCTTCAGCCATCGGAAGAGACAGCTCTTATTGGGAGAGATGCCCTTTGTAATATTAATTGCATATGTTAGTTCATATGTGATTAGTATTGGCGCGATGTGTGAAGGGATGTACCGCAAGAGGTTGGTACATCCCGCCTTTGTGGGAGATGTATCAATCCTTTGAAAAAGGACAGGTAGCAAAGTTACCATTAGCAACAAACCAGCTACTAACTATCATTATAGAAAATGTACTTGATAAGAATATACAGTAGAATCTGATTGGTTGCTAAGGGTAGCTTCCTATTTAGATGGTTTGATACATCCCCCTATTACCTAGATGATATCCATGTTCTCTACATTTTCCTTTAGGAAGGCCCTAGATGTCTTTATTCCCTATCCTTTTCTGCTCTTCTGAAAGTTGTAGCCCTGTGGTCTCTTGTTTGAGCACACAGTCCATACTGAACAGGGACTTTGGCAAAATGGACAAAGTGTAAGCTGTAAAAGATTGTGATATTGGTTGCCATTTCCGTGGAATTCCTTTGTTACTTTGTTTTGATCAGATGAGCTGGTGTATCAAGCAGCAAGTCCTGATGAGGAAGCGCTAGTCACGGCAGCAAGGAATTTTGGCTTTGTTTTTGTGTCCCGTACACAAGATACCATCACTACAAATGAGCTTGGAGTAGAGAAAACCTACAAAGTCCTTGTTCTCCTTGACTTCAGTAGTGTTCGCAAGCGGATGTCTATATTGGGTGAGCTGTCCTTTTCTTTGTATGGGCAAATTGGGATAGTTTTAACCACATGTGGTGTATTTGTGCAATAACTCATTTATTTGTAGTCAGGGACCCTGAAGGAAAGATTAAGCTCTACACGAAGGGGGCAGATGATGTTATTCTAAAGCGACTTCATCCAGATTGTGCTACTGAAGAAATGACAGAGAAATCACTGGAAGTGAGTACTGAGCTCTTAGTTTATGTACTGGTTTGTCTTTGTATCTTTATTATTTCTAGCTAAGTTCAAGCTTTTCTCCTGAGTTACTGTATGTCAAATTCCAGGTATAGAGAGACTATATGCTATATACTTCATTAGGCGTATGCTCTCCACACAGATTATTTTTAATCAGATTGCCTAACATCACATGTGTGGGGTCTAAGCAACCAAGCAGACCAATGAAATTCACAATATGTTCAATTTTGATTTGTATTATTGGTTGATTGATTTGTATTATTGAGCAACTGCCCATTTATTAAAATTCTAATTACGTCGTTTTCCTATTTCCCACCTGCAGAATACCTATGTTAAATTTAAGCTTCCTAACATATCAGGAAGTAAGAGAATTAGTGATGGGTCAGCGAGTTAGTGAGAGCTTTTGCAATTGTGTAGTTTATTAAATTCTACACACTGGAGGTGCAATACAAATTTTGATCCAGTGGTCCGTTTGCGTTCTCATTCCCGCACGTAAGCCACGCATTGGTAATGATGTCATTATGTCAACACTCTCTTCATCCCCTTAGGGGAGTTTTTCAAAATTCTAATTACGTAGTTTTCCTATTTCCCACCTGCAGAATACCTACAGTATGTTAGATTTCAGCTTCCTAACATACTGGGAAGTAAGAGATGGTTTGATACATACCCCCTATTACCTAAATATGATACCCATGTTCTCTACATTTTCCTTTAGGTAGGCCCTAGATTTCTTTATTCCCTATCCTTTTCTGCTCTTCTGGCTCTTCTGCAAGTTGTGGCCCTGTGGTCTCTTTTTGGAGCATACAGTCCATACTGAATAGGGACTTTGGCAAAATGGGCAAAGTGTAAATTCACAATATGTTCGATTTTCATTTGTATTATTGCTTGATCGATTTCAATTGTTGGGTGAGTGAGTGAGTCAGAGCTTTCACATTTATATATATAAATGGAATCCTGTTGTAGAAAAGGCTTTTCAAGAGTTAAAAGTGGCATTGTGTACCCAACCAGTTCTGATGACACTTGACTTTCAAAGGGAATTTGTGGTGCAAACTGTGCTTTGGATTAAGAAGATAACTCATTCATGACGCTCCATTTTATTCAGCAAACAATACCACTATGCAAATATAGGGTCTCCAGAGGGCAACCAGGTGCAGGTGATATAACCTTTGGCCGGAGCCGGTTCATTAACTTAGGGGTAATTAATTTACTGATAAGGGTGCAAATTTAAATGCTGGCAATGCCATCCCATCTTGTACCTTTCGCCCGGCTGGATGCCCAGTTTGCACAAAATTGCTTTCTACCCTATGGAATAGTGAACACGTTTGTGCTGTATTCCGCTAGCAATTGAATTCCCCCATTTAAGTGTCTCTGGGAAAAAAAGTATGAAAGTGGCCTCCTATAGGTTGGCCAAAATCAACTTTAGGTGGGTGAAGACAAAAGAAGGAGGGGTTATTGTTTTCCCTAGCATTGTAAAAGAAAAAAATAAATCACATTGCCTTTGCCTACCTGTATGCAAAATTTAGAAAAGCTAGTAAAATACAACACATAAAACACTCCACTGACCAATATAAAATATAGAGAGCATCCTAGTGACTGATATACAATACAGAAAGCATTCTAATTTCCATATTACAATACAGAGAGCATTATAGATGCTGCCATATAATAAACAGATTATTCTAATAACTGCCATACAATACAGTGACCGACATTCAGTACAGAGAACAGCTTAGTTTAAAATACAGACTGCATTTTAGTGCAAATAGCAACCAAAAAAATGACCACCACACAATACAGAATGCACCCAGCTGATCATCATACAATACAAAGTGCATTTCCATGATCCACACTTAATTCAGAAGCATTCCAGTGACTGCCACTGAATAAGGAGATAATCATAGAGAAGAACCCTAACTACATATCCACAGAGATACTTACCTGCCTGAGGTACCTGGATCCTGCCACTTTCTCATACGTCCTAGAGAATGCTGGGGATGCTTCAAGAACCATGGGGTATAGACGGGATCCGCAGGAGACATGGGCACTTTAAGACTTTAAATCTGTGTGAACTGGCTCCTCCCTCTATGCCCCTCCTCCAGACTCCAGTTAGATTCTGTGCCCAGTGAGACTGGATACACACTGAGGAGCTCTCCTGAGTTTCTCTGAAAAAGACTTTTGGTCGGTTTATTATTTTCAGGGAGAACTGCTGGCAACAGTCTCCCTGCATCGTGGGACTGAGGGGAGAGAAGTCAGACCTACTTCTGTGAGTTTTAAGGCTATGCTTCTTAGGCTACTGGACACCATTAGCTCCAGAGGGTCTGATTGCTAGGTACGCCTAGATGCTCGTTCCCGGAGCCGCGCCATCACCCCCCTTGCAGAGCCAGAAGTCAGAAGCCGGGTGAGTAGAAGAAGATCAGAAGACTTCAGTGACGGTAGAAGATTTCAGTGACGGCTTTTGAGGTACCGCACTGCGCGCCATGCTCCCACATACAAAATGGCACTGCAGGGTGCAGGGCACAGGGGGGGCAGCATAAAACCTCAATAGCAACTGGCATAAGAGTATACAGTGCCTGGACACTAAATACAGTATAAATATATAAAAATAAGCGGGACTGAAGCACGCCATTAAGGGGGCGTGGCTTAGCCCTCACAGCTCTAACCAGCACCATTTTCTCTTTACAGCTGCAGAGACGCTGAGCCTGGCCTCCCACACTGCTGTACAAGTAACAGGGTGCAAAACGGGGAAGGGGGGGGGGGGCACAGTTGATTTGGTGCTATTTTATTGATATTAAAAGCGCTAATAGGTCTGGGCAGTATATTACACGCTTCAGAACCGGGATAGGCGCTGGGTTGTGAGCTGGCAGAACTCCCTCTGTGTTTCTCTAACAGGCTTTGCTGTGGGTCTGTCCCCTATATCCCCAGTGTGTTGTGGGTGTCGGTACGCGTGTGTCGACATGTCTGAGGCTGAGTGCTCTTCCCAGGAGGAGGCTGGAGTGGGGACAGAAAAGACTGTGGGAGTGACGTGTCGGCACCGCCGACGGCTGATTGGGTAAATGTTTTGAGTGTTTTGAATGCTAATGTGGCTCGATTGAACAAAAGATTAGATAAATCCGAGTCTCAGAACCAGACATGGAGAAAATCCATGGAGGATGCATTATCACAAGTTCAGACCCCCTCGGGTCACAGAAGCGTTCATTTACCCAGATAGCGGATACAGATACCGACACGGACTCTGATTCCAGTGTCGACTATAGTGATGCCAGATTGAATCCTAAACTGGCTAAGAGCATTCAGTACATGATTGTGGTGATAAAAGACGTATTACATATCACAGAAGACCCTGCTGTTCCTGATACTAGGGTCTGCATGTTTAAGGGAAAGAAACCTGAGGTGATGTTTCCTCCCTCTCATGAACTGCACGCTCTTTTTGAAAAAGCTTGGGAAAATCCTGACAAGAAGTCACAGGTTCCCAAGAAAATTCCGGTGGCATAGCCATTCCCCTCTGGGGACAGGGAAAAGTGTGAGTCAACCCCCACGGTGGACAAAGCTCTATCGCGTCTGTCCAAAAAGGTGGCGCTTCCGTCTCCTGACACGTCAGCCCTAAAGGATCCTGCGGATCGTAAGCAGGAAAATACACTAAAATCCATTTATGTCACTACAGGTAAGCTGCTCAGGCCTGCCGTGGCATCGGCATGGGTGAGTAGAGCCATTGAAAAGTGGGCAGATAACTTGTCAGCTAATATGGATTCCCTGGACAGGGATAGCGTGCTTTTGACACTGGGTCATATCAGGGACGCTGCAGCCTATCTAAAGGAAGCTGCGAGGGATATTGGCCTTTTGGGATCAAGGGCCAATGCAATGGCGGTCTCGGCTAGGAGGGCATTGTGGAGTCATCAATGGAATGCTGATGCTGACTCTAAGAAGGCTATGGAGTCTCTGCCATTCAACGGTAGTGTCTTGTTTGGTGACGACCTCACTTACCTTGTATCTACGGCTACCGCAGGTAAGTCTTCGTTTCTACCATATGTTCCTGCACAACAAAAGAAAACGGCCCACTATCAGATGCAGTCCTTTCAGCCCAATAAATACAAGAAAGGACGAGGGTCTTCCTTCCTTGCTACGAGAGGAAGAGGAAGGGGAAAAAGGTCACAGGCTGTGGCAAGTTCCCAAGAGCAGAAGTCCTCCCCGGCTTCTACCAAATCCACCTCATGGCGCTGGGGCTCCTCTGCGGGAGTCTGCACTGGTGGGGGCATGTCTCAAATTCTTCAGTCAGGTCTGGGTTCGCTCGGCCCTGGATCCTTAGGTATTGGAAATAGTAACCCAAGGTTACAGTTTGGAGTTTCAAGACGTGCCCCCTCACCGATTTTTCAAATCGGCCTTGCCAGCTTCTCTTCCAGAAAGAGAGGTAGTTTGCGCTGCAATACTAAAGCTGTGTCAAAATCAAGTCATTGTCATGGTACCCCCGTCACAACAGGGGGAAGGCTTTTATTCGAGCCTGTTCGTGGTCCCGAAGCCGGATGGCTCAGTCAGACCGATTCTGAACCTAAAATCCCTCAATTTCTATCTGAAAAAATTCAAATTCAAGATGGAATCTCTCCGAGCAGTGATCTCCAGTCATAAAGGATGCCTACTTGCACGTCCCCATATATCCTCCACATCAGGCTTATCTGAGGTTTGCTGTTCAGGATTGTCATTACCAATTTCAGACGTTGCCGTTTGGTCTGTCCACGGCTCCGAGGATTTTCACCAAGGTTATGGCGTAAATGATGGTTCTCCTGCGCAAGCAGGGAATCAATATTATCCCGTACTTGGATGATCTCCTGATAAAGGCGAGATCCAAGGAGAAATTACTGAACAACGTTACGCTCTCCCTGGTAATTCTGCAACAACATGGTTGGCTCCTAAACTTGCCAAAATCACAGTTGGTTCCGACAACACGGCTGTCGTTCTTGGGTATGATTCTGGATACAGAATTACAGAGAGTTTTTCTTCCAGTGGAAAAGGCTCTGGAAATACAGAACATGGTAAAACAGATTCTGAAACCGGCAAGAGTGTCGATCCATCAATGCACTCGGTTGCTGGGGAAGATGGTGGTGGCCTATGAGGCCATTCAGTTTGGCAGGTTCCATGCCAGGGTGTTTCAGTGGGGCCTGTTGGACAAGTGGTCCGGGTCTCACCTCCACATGCACCGTAAAATAATCCTATCTTCCAGGACCAGAATCTCTCTCCTGTGGTGGCTGCACAGTTCTCACCTCCTAGAGGGACGCAGGTTCGGGATCCAGGATTGGATCCTGGTGACCACGAATGCAAGTCTCCGAGGTTGGGGAGCAGTCACACAGGGGGAAAATTTCCAGGGAAAATGGTCAAGCCAGGAAGCATCAACATTCTGGACATCAACATCAACATTCTGGAATTGAGGGCCATTTACAACAGCCTTCGGCGAGCAGAACATCTTCTTCGTGATCTGCCCGTCTTGATTCAGTCGGACAACATAACAACAGTGGCGTACATAAACCACAAGGGCGGAACAAAGAGCAGAGCGGCGATGGCGGAGGCCACAAAAGTTCTTCGCTGGGCGGAGAAACATGCAAGCGCTCTGTCAGCAGTCTTCATTCCAGGAGTGGACAACTGGGAAACAGACTTCCTCAGCAGAAACGATCTCCGTCCAGGAGAGTGGGGTCTTCATCAAGAGGTCTTTGCAGAAGTGACAAGTCATTGGGGAATTCCTCAAATAGACATGATGGTGTCTCACCTCAACAAGAAACGTCAGAGAAATTGTTCCAGGTCGAGGGACCCTCAAGCAATAGCGGTGGACGCCCTGGTGACACCGTGGGTGTTTCAGTCGGTCTATGTGTTCCCTCCACTTCCACTCATTCTGAAGGTGATAAAGATCATAAGCAGAACAAAGGTTCAGGCGATCCTCATTGTTCTGGACTGGCCAAAGAGGGCTTGGTATCCAGATCTTCAAGAATTACTCATAGAAGATCCCTGGCCTCTTCCTCTTCGACAGGACCTGTTACAGCAAGGACCGTGCGTGTATCAAGACTTACCGCGGCTGCGTTTGACGGCATGGCGGTTGATCGCCAAATCCTAGCCCTAAAGGGTATTCCAAGTGAAGTCATTCCCATACTACTTCAGGCTAGAAAAGAAGTAACGGCGAAGCATTACCACCGTATTTGGAGAAAATATGTGTCTTGGTGTGAATCCAAGAAGGCTCCTACGGAAGAATTTCAGCTGGGGCGTTTGCTCCATTTTTTGCAAGCAGGTGTGGATGCGGGCCTAAAGTTAGGCTCCATTAAAGTACAAATTTCGGACTTATCTATTTTCTTTTAGAAACTTCCAGAAGTTCAGACCTTCGTGAAGGGCGTGCTGCGCGTCCAACCTCCCTTTGTGCCCCCAGTGGCACCATGGGATCTTAATGTGGTGTTGCAGTTCCTGCAATCTCATTGGTTTGGACCTTTAAATAAGGTTGAGTTGAAATTCCTTACTTGGAAAGTGGTCATGCTGTTGGCCTTGGCATCCGCAAGGGGGGTGTCTGAATTGGCGGCTTTGTCTCACAAAAGTCCCTATTTAATCTTCCATGCAGATAGAGCGGAGTTGAGAACTCGTCACCAATTTCTGCCAAAAGTGGTTTCATCGTTTCACGTAAACCAGCCTATTGTGGTGCCAGTGGCTACTGACGCCTTGGCGGAGTCGAAGTCTCTCAATGTGGTCAGAGCTTTGAAAATCTATGTCGCCAGAATGGCTCAGATTAGGAAAACAGAGGCTCTGTTTGTCCTGTGGGATCTTAACAAGATTGGGGCTCCTGCTTCCAAGCAGACTATTGCACGCTGGATCTGTAATACGATTCAGAAGGCTCATTCTACGGCAGGATTGCCGTTACCGAAATTGGTGAAAGCCCATTCTACCAGAAAGGTGTTCTCATCCTGGGCTGCTGCCGAGGGGTCTCGGCATTACAGCTTTGCCGAGCTGCTACTTGGTCGGGATCAAACACCTTTGCGACGTTTTACAAGTTTGATACCCTGGCTGAGGAGGATCTCTTGTTTGGTCAATTGGTACTGCAGAGTCATCCGCACTCTCCCGCCCGTTCTAGAGCTTTGGTATAAACCCCATGGTTCTTGAAGCATCCCCAGCATTTTCTAGGACATATGAGAAAATAGGATTTTAATACCTACCAGTAAATCCTTTTCTCTTAGTCCGTAGAGGATGCTGGGCGCCCGTCCCTGTGCGGACACTGTCTGCAGTACTTGTTTAATAGTTATTGCTTGTGTTACACAAAGATTGTGTTTCAGTTATGGTCAGCCTGTTGCTGATTTTGTTCATGCCATTGACTGGAATTCTGTTTAATGCCATGTTGCGTGTTTGTGGTGTGAGCTGGTATGTATCTCAACCTTAGTTTAACAATAAATCCTTTTCCTCAAAATGTCCGTCTCCCTGGGCACAGTTCCTATAACTGGAGTCTGGAGGAGGGGCATAGAGGGAGGAGCCAGTTCACACCCATTCAAAGTCTTAAAGTGCCTATGTCTCCTGCAGATCCCGTCTATACCCCATGGTTCTTGAAGCATCCCCAGCATCCTCTACGGACTAAGAGAAAAGGATTTACCGGTAGGTATTAAAATCCTATTTTTACCTCTTCTTCAACCACATCTCATCTCAGATTTCCCTTTAAAACAGTGGCTCAGTCCAAAGCTTTATCATTTGGGCCATGAATGTTGCTCAATGAGGATCAGTAATACAATGGGAACTGAAAGTCCTGACATGCAGTTATCATCCTTCTCCTTTCATCTCCTCTATCCTCCTTGAGGGTTGGTAATGTTCTGCCATCGCCCAGGATCCCGGTGGTCAGCATACTGACCATGGGATCCTGGCAGCAGAATGCCTGCGGGGAAGTGAGTGCAAGAGAGCATCTGTTCCCACTCCATAGGTGTTGTGGACACCCATGAGTGGTAATAGACCCTGTATGTCGGCATTCCGTCGTGTATCATTGTGATAGGTCGGGATTCTGACATTGGCATAGTGATCACTGGGATCCCGAGTGCTAGTCACATTACTGCATCCCCTCCTTAACTTCCTTTTCATTCGTCTGTATCCTCATCTTTTTTCCTCGCTTCATTCTTCTCTATCCTCTCCGTCCCTCATTACTCAGACTATAGCCTCCTCGTCTTTTTCTTACTTCCTTCGCATATTCCTTTATTCTCCTTCCTCCATCAGGAAGAAAAACTAACCACACATTGGGGGTCATTCCGAGTTGTTCGCTCGTTATTTTTTTCTCGCAACGGAGCGATTAGTCGCTAATGCGCATGCGCAATGTCCGCAGTGCGACTGCGCCAAGTAAATTTGCTAAATTTGCTAAATTTGCTATGCAGTTAGGTATTTTAATCACGGCATTACGAGGTTTTTTCTACGTTCTGGTGATCGTAATGTGATTGACAGGAAGTGGGTGTTTCTGGGCGGAAACTGGCCGTTTTATGGGTGTGTGCGAAAAAACGCTACCGTTTCTGGGAGTGGCTGGAGAAACGGAGGAATGTCTGGGCGAACGCAGGGTGTGTTTGTGACCTCAAACCAGGAACGAAACTGACTGAACTGATCGCAGATGCCGAGTAAGTCTGGAGCTACTCAGAAACTGCTAAGAAGTGTCTATTCGCAATTCTGCTAATCTTTCGTTCGCAATTTTGATAAGCTAAGATTCACTCCCAGTAGGCGGCGGCTTAGCGTGTGCAAAGCTGCTAAAGCAGCTTGCGAGCGAACAACTCGGAATGACCCCCATAGTTAGTGAATGCAGGTGCCGTGCAGACAGTGCATGTACCACCCCACCTATACTATGGATATTTTTTCCAGCATGTGGGATAGTTCCTGGAAGTTGCCATTAAAGCAAATCCTAGTTACAAAATGTAATATAAAAAGGATACCTCATCTCAAATGCTTTCTCGTGCATCAACATTGACCGCACTCAGCACCAATGTGTTTTGTTTGTTCCTGATTGCTAGGTGATAATGAGTCTCTTGCAAGTACAGTAGGCACTGATCAGTGGCCAATGCAAAGTTGTGCATCTGTGAAAATACACCTTTTCAGACAGATCTCTGGCTCCAATATTATGGATGGCAGGGCCACAACTGGGGGGCCTGCGCGCTAGAAGCATACCCTCCAACATAGCTGCCATCAAGGAGCCCCTCTCTGGTGTAACTAGAGGCAGTGCATCCAGTGCATTGCACCAATGCCCACCGCAACTAAGAGACCCGCAGCCTCTGGCACTATAATGAGTCAGTCTGACTCATAAGATGCCGTCACTGCACAGCAGGCATAGCACTCAAGGGATGAGGCTTTAGTCACTGCACTTCACTTACAGCAGCATGATAACCAAAGGCTTCTCAATCCAGCTGCCAGGAAGAGCCTTTATCTACGGGCCACAATGCCCAAAAGAAAGGTGAGGCTGCTCATCCTTATCACATTAGGCAGCCACTTATGCCTGCACTCCCTTACTGGCAGGCCAGCGGCAATGCGCTCTCCTCACTTTGTTTGTAGACGGGGCCCCCCAACTACCTCGTGTTTTCTGTATGTAAGTGGTGGGGTTCCTTAACTATTTTTTTATCCTTTATTTCTCTGACGTCCTAGTGGATGCTGGGAACTCCGTAAGGACCATGGGGAATAGCGGCTCCGCAGGAGACTGGGCACAAAAGTAAAAGCTTTATGACTAGCTGGTGTGCACTGGCTCCTCCCCCTATGACCCTCCTCCATGCCTCAGTTAGATTTTTGTGCCCGGCCGAGAAGGGTGCATGCTAGGTAGCTCTCCTGAGCTGCTTAGAGTAAAAGTTTAAATAGGTTTTTTATTTTCAGTGAGACCTGCTGGCAACAGGCTCACTGCATCGTGGGACTAAGGGGAGAAGAAGCGAACTCACCCTCATGCAGAGTGGATTGGGCTTCTTGGCTACTGGACATTAGCTCCAGAGGGACGATCACAGGCTCAGCTTGGATGGGTCCCGGAGCCGCGCCGCCGGCCCCCTTACAGAGCCAGAAGAGCGAAGAGGTCCGGAAAAATCGGCGGCAGAAGATGTTCCTGTCTTCAATAAGGTAGCGCACAGCACTGCAGCTGTGCGCCATTGCTCTCAGCACACTTCACACTCCGGTCACTGAGGGTGCAGGGCGCTGGGGGGGAGCGTCCTGAGACGCAATAAAACACGTTTTAAACCTTATATGGCTAAAGAAATGCATCACATATAGCTCCTGGGCTATATGGATGCATTTAACCCCTGCCAGTTTTCCTAAAAAAAGCGGGAGAAAAGGCAGCCGAAAAGGGGGCGTAGCCTATCTCCTCAGCACACAAGCGCCATTTTCTCTCACAGCTCCGCTGGAAGGACGGCTCCCTGACTCTCCCCTGCAGTCCTGCTACAGAATCAGGGTAAAACAAGAGAGGGGGGGCACTAATTGGCAGATAATACAAATACAGCAGCTATAGAAGGGAGAAACACTTATATAAGGTTATCCCTGTATATATATATAGCGCTCTGGTGTGTGCTGGCAAACTCTCCCTCTGTCTCCCCAAAGGGCTCGTGGGGTCCTGTCCTCTATCAGAGCATTCCCTGTGTGTGTGCTGTGTGTCGGTACGATTGTGTCGACATGTATGAGGAGGAAAATGATGTGGAGGCGGAGCAATTGCCTGTAATAGTGATGTCACCCCCTAGGGAGTCGACACCTGACTGGATGGTCGTATGGAAGGAATTACGTGACAGTGTCAGCACTTTGCAAAAAACTGTTGACGACATGAGACAGCCGGCAAATCAGTTAGTGCCTGTCCAGGCGTCTCAAACACCGTCAGGGGCTCTAAAGCGCCCGTTACCTCAGATGGTCGACACAGACCCAGACACGGATACTGCGGTCTATCGGACCTGGTGGCCACGGCGACGGCTGGGAAATCCACCTTTTTACCCCAGGTCACCTCTCAGCAGAAAAAGACACCGTCTTTTCAAACTCAGTCCTTTCGTCCCCATAAGGGCAAGCGGGCAAAAGGCCACTCATTTCTGCCCCGGGGCAGAGGAAGGGGAAAAAGACTGCAGCAGGCAGCCTCTTCCCAGGATCAGAAGCCCTCCCCCGCTTCTGCTAAGTCTTCAGCATGACGCTGGGGCTTTACAAGCGGACTCAGGCACGGTGGGGGCCCGTCTCAAAAATTTCAACGCGCAGTGGGCTCACTCGCAAGTGGACCCCTGGATCCTGCAGGTAGTATCACAGGGGTACAAATTGGAATTCGAGACGTCTCCCCCTCGCCGGTTCCTGAAGTCTGCTCTACCAACGTCTCCCTCCGACAGGGAGGCAGTATTGGAAGCTATTCATAAGCTGTATTCCCAGCAGGTGATAATCAAGGTACCCCTCCTACAACAGGGAAAGGGGTATTACTCCACGCTGTTTGTGGTACCGAAGCCGGACGGCTCGGTGAGACCGATTTTAAATCTGAAATCATTGAACACTTACATAAAAAGGTTCAAATTCAAGATGGAGTCACTCAGAGCAGTGATAGCGAACCTGGAAGAAGGGGACTATATGGTGTCTCTGGACATCAAAGATGCTTATCTCCATGTCCCAATCTACCCTTCTCACCAAGGGTACCTCAGGTTTGTGGTACAAAACTGTCATTATCAGTTTCAGACGCTGCCGTTTGGATTGTCCACGGCACCACGGGTCTTTACCAAGGTAATGGCCGAAATGATGATTCTTCTTCGAAGAAAAGGCGTCTTAATTATCCCTTATTGGACGATCTCCTGATAAGGGCAAGGTCCAGGGAACAGTTAGAGGTCGGAGTAGCACTATCTCAGGTAGTGCTACGTCAGCACGGGTGGATTCTAAATATTCCAAAATCGCAGCTGATTCCAACAACACGTCTACTGTTCCTAGGGATGATTCTGGACACAGTCCAGAAAAAGGTGTTTCTCCCGGAGGAGAAGGCCAGGGAGTTATCCGAGCTAGTCAGGAACCTCCTGAAACCAGGACAAGTGTCAGTGCATCAATGCACAAGGGTCCTGGGAAAGATGGTGGCTTCTTACGAAGCGATTCCATTCGGAAGATTCCATGCAAGAACTTTTCAGTGGGATCTGCTGGACAAATGGTCCGGATCGCATCTTCAGATGCATCAGCGGATAACCCTATCTCCAAGGACAAGGGTGTCTCTCCTGTGGTGGTTGCAGAGTGCTCATCTTCTAGAGGGCCGCAGATTCGGCATTCAGGACTGGATTCTGGTGACCACGGATGCCAGCCTGAGAGGCTGGGGAGCAGTCACACAGGGAAGAAATTTCCAGGGCTTGTGGTCAAGCATGGAAACGTCTCTTCACATAAATATCCTGGAACTAAGGGCAATTTACAATGCCCTAAGTCAAGCAAGGCCTTCTGCTTCAGGGTCAGTCGGTATTGATCCAATCGGACAACATCACGGCAGTCGCCCACGTAAACAGACAGGGCGGCAGAAGAAGCAGGAGGGCAATGGCAGAAGCTGCAAGAATTCTTCGCTGGGCGGAAAATTATGTGACAGCACTGTCAGCGGTGTTCATTCCGGGAGTGGACAACTGGGAAGCAGACTTCCTCAGCAGACACGACCTCCACCCGGGGGAGTGGGGACTTCACCCAGAAGTCTTCCACGTGATTGTAAACCGTTGGGAAAAACCAAAGGTGGACATGATGGCGTCTCGTCTCAACAAGAAACTAGACAGATATTGCGCCAGGTCAAGGGACCCTCAGGCGATAGCGGTGGACGCTCTGGTAACACCGTGGGTGTACCAGTCAGTGTATGTGTTCCCTCCTCTGCCTCTCATACCCAAAGTATTGAGAATCATAAGAAGGAGAGGAGTAAGAACTATACTCGTGGCTCCGGATTGGCCAAGGAAGACTTGGTACCCGGAACTTCAAGAGATGCTCACGGAGGACCCGTGGCCTCTACCTCTAAGAAAGGACCTGCTCCAGCAGGGACCTTGTCTGTTCCAAGACTTACCGTGGCTGCGTTTGACGGCATGGAGGTTGAACGCCGGATCCTGAAGGAAAAAGGCATTCCAGATGAAGTCATCCCTACCCTGATCAAGGCCAGGAAGGATGTAACCGCGAAACATTATCACCGCATTTGGCGAAAATATGTTGCGTGGTGTGAGGCCAAGAAGGCCCCTACAGAGGAATTTCAACTGGGTCGTTTCCTGCATTTCCTGCAAACAGGACTATCTATGGGCCTAAAATTAGGGTCCATTAAGGTTCAAATTTCGGCCCTGTCAATATTCTTCCAAAAAGAACTGGCTTCAGTGCCTGAAGTTCAGACGTTTGTCAAAGGGGTACTGCATATACAGCCTCCTTTTGTGCCTCCAGTGGCACCTTGGGATCTCAATGTAGTGTTGAGTCTCCTAAAGTCACATTGGTTTGAACCACTCACCACTGTGGAATTAAAATATCTCACATGGAAAGTGGTCATGCTGTTAGCCCTGGCTTCAGCCAGGCGTGTCTCAGAATTGGCGGCTTTATCATATAAAAGCCCTTACCTAATTTTTCATTCAGACAGGGCAGAACTGAGGACTCGCCCTCAATTTCTCGCTAAGGTGGTTTCAGCGTTTCACATGAACCAGCCTATTGTGGTGCCTGCGGCTACTAGGGACTTGGAGGACTCCAAGTTGCTGGACGTAGTCAGGGCCCTGAAAATATATGTTTCCAGGACGGCTGGAGTCAGAAAATCTGACTCGCTGTTTATCCTGTATGCACCCAACAAGCTGGGTGCTCCTGCTTCTAAGCAGACGATTGCTCGTTGGATTTGTAGTACGATTCAGCTTGCACATTCTGTGGCAGGCCTGCCACAGCCAAAATCTGTAAAAGCTCATTCCACAAGGAAGATGGGCTCATCTTGGGCGGCTGCCCGAGGGGTCTCGGCTTTACAACTTTGCCGAGCAGCTACTTGGTCAGGGGCAAACACGTTTGCTAAATTTTACAAATTCGATACCCTGGCTGAGGAGGACCTGGAGTTCTCTCATTCGGTGCTGCAGAGTCATCCGCACTCTCCCGCCCGTTTGGGAGCTTTGGTATAATCCCCATGGTCCTTACGGAGTTCCCAGCATCCACTAGGACGTCAGAGAAAATAAGAATTTACTTACCGATAATTCTATTTCTCATAGTCCGTAGTGGATGCTGGGCGCCCATCCCAAGTGCGGATTGTCTGCAATACTTGTATATAGTTATTGTTACAAAAATCGGGTTGTTTATTGTTGTGAGCCATCTTTTCAGAGGCTCCTACGTTTATCATACTGTTAACTGGGTTCAGATCACAAGTTGTACGGTGTGATTGGTGTGGCTGGTATGAGTCTTACCCGGGATTCAAGATCCTTCCTTATTATGTACGCTCGTCCGGGCACAGTATCCTAACTGAGGCTTGGAGGAGGGTCATAGGGGGAGGAGCCAGTGCACACCAGCTAGTCATAAAGCTTTTACTTTTGTGCCCAGTCTCCTGCGGAGCCGCTATTCCCCATGGTCCTTACGGAGTTCCCAGCATCCACTACGGACTATGAGAAATAGAATTATCGGTAAGTAAATTCTTATTTTCCAATGCTCATTGACAGCTCCTGGAAAGAGGGGAGAGCTGTGACATTCATGTTTCTGGAGCCCACATGAGTCATATCACACTAGCAGTTTGGGCACTGGTGGGCCTACAATACCATGCAGCCACCAACCCACTGATTGGCGATACATGTTCCATGGCTGCTCTGTTTACCCCACATTCAAGGAAAGTTTGTGTGTGTGGTAATAATCTGCATAATGTGATCAACTTGTGACTACTGTACGTCTATTTTGTCTTCTGAGCCTAGCATCACCATATACATGACAGTTAAACCATGTTAGGAAAGTCATCTTTATAAGTATATGTCATCATAAAACACTTTTTGTCAGGCTTGCAAGCAACAAAAAAAGCTCAATAGAGTGACATAGCTAGTTCATGTAATATGCCTGGCTATAGACATACTGAATGTGTTGTGGTATAGTCCAGGAGATGCAGTGTTATTAGGTGTATGTGTGGTAGTCCTAGAGGTGCAGTGTTATTAGGTGTATGTGTGGTACTCCTAGAGGTGCAGTGTTATTGGGTGTATGTGTGGTACTCCTACAGGTGCAGTGTTATTAGGTGTATGTGTGGTACTCCTAGAGGTACAGTGTTGTTAGGTGTATGTGTGGTACTCCTAGAAGTGCAGTGTTATTAGGTGTATGTGTGGTATTCCTACAGGTGCAGTGTTATTAGGTGTATGTGTGGTACTCCTAGAGGTGCAGTGTTAGTAGGTGTAAGTGTGGTACTCCTAGAGGTGCAGTGTTATTAGGTGTACAGTATGTGTGGTACTTCTAGAGATGCAGTGTTTTTGAGTGTATGTGTTGTAGTTCTAGAGGTACAGGGTTATTATAGAGGTATGCGTTGTGTGATAATCTTAGAGGTGCTGTGTTACTAGGTGTATATGTTGCAGAGACACGGGGGTGGGGTGCCAAATTACTGCCTTGTCCCAGGTGACAAAAATCTTAGTTCCAGAATTGAGGATTATTTAAGTGCGAACTGATGATGAAGACTGGTATTTGTATGAACTGTAGTGCTCATCTATTGTTAATAGAAGTAGGTAAGAAAAGCTAATTTAGTAATAATGTACTCATTTCAAATATATACAATATTGGGGTATATTTACTAAGGTCCCGATTTTGACCGAAATGCCGTTTTTTCTTCAAAGTGTCATTTCGGTAATTTACTAAGCAAAAATCTCGGCAGTGGTGAGGGCATTCGTAATATTTTGGAAGTCCTAGGAAAAAAATCACGAATCAATACACCATCGGTCAAATACGCCTGCAATTTGGTAGAAATCGGTAATTTACTAAAAAGTGCAAATCACAAACACTGCCGACAATAGCCAAACACTGCCATGCAGAAATACAATTCGTGAAAAAGTGCTAAAAAAAAACAGACCTGCTTTTTTATCCCGTGTTTGGATAGGCATGCAGGGATCCATGAGATCCGTGCATGTTTATCAGTGGGAAGGGGATGGGAAAGTGTTTATTTTTTGAAAAAAAATTGCGTGGGGTCCCCCCTCCTAAGCAAAACCAGCCTCGGCTCTTTGAGCCGGTCCTGGTTGCAAAAATATGGGGGGGGAAATGATAGAGGTTCCCCCATATTTAAACAACCAGCACCGGGCTCTGCGCCTGGTCCTGGTTCCAAAATACGGGGGACAAAAAGCGTAGGGGTCCCCCGTATTTCTGAAACCAGCACCGGGCTCCACTAGCCAGATACATAATGCCACAGCCGGGGGACACTTTTATATAGCTCCCGGCGGCCCTGGCATTACATAACCAACTAGTCACCCCTGGCCGGGGTACCCTGGAGGAGTGGGGACCCCTTCAATCAAGGGGTCCTCCCCCTCCAGCCACCCAAGGACCAGGGGTGAAGCCCGAGGCTGTCCCCCCCCCCCCATCCAAGGGCTGCGGATGGGAGGCTGATAGCCATTGTGTAAAAAAATTAATATTGTTTTAGTAGCAGTACTACAAGTCCCAGCAAGCCTCCCCCGCAAGCTGGTACTTGGAGAACCACAAGTACCAGCATGCGGAGGAAAACCGGGCCCGCTGGTACCTGTAGTACTACTACTAAAAAAATACCCCAATAAAAACATAAGACACACACCTTGAAAGTATAACTTTAATACATACATACACACCTCCATATACACATATTTACCTTATGTTCACACGAGGGTCGGTCCTCTTCTCCATGTAGAATCCATGGTGTACCTGTTGAAAAAATTATACTCACATACTCCAGTGTAGAAGCCTCTTCTTCTTGTAATCCATTTGTAATCCAGGTACTTGTCAAAATAAATAAACGGACACCCGACCTCGCACTGAAAAGGGACCCATGTTTTCACATGGGACCCCTTTCCCCGAATGCCAGGAACCCCCTCTGACTTATGTCTAAGTGGGTTCCATCAGCCAATCAGGGAACGCCACGTTGTGGCATCCTCCTGATCGGCTGTGTGCTCCTGTAGTGTATGACAGGCGGCACACGGCAGTGTTACAATGTAGCGCCTATGCGCTCCATTATAACCAATGGTGGGAACTTTGTGGTCAGCGGGTGACCGAAAGTAACCTCACCGCTGACCACAAAGTTCCCACCATTGGTTACAATGGAGCGCATAGGCGCTACATTGTAACACTGCCGTGTGCCGCCTGTCATACAGTACAGGAGCACACAGCCAATCAGGAGGGTGCCACAACGTGGCGCTCCCTGATTGGCTGAAGAAACCCTCTTAGACATAAGTCAGAGGGGGTTTCTGGCATTCGGGGAAAGGGGTCCCATGTGAAAACATGGGGCCCCTTTCAGTGCGAGGTCGGGTGTCCGTTTTTTTATTTTGACAAGTACCTGGATTACAAATGGATTACAAGAAGAAGAGGCTTCTACACTGGAGTATGTGAGTATAATTTTTTCCACAGGTACACCATGGATTCTACATGGAGAAGAGGACCAACCCTCGTGTGAACATAAGGTAAGTATGTGTATATGGAGGTGTGTATGTATGTATTAAAGTTATACTTTCAAGGTGTGTGTCTTATGTTTTTATTGGGGTATTTTTTTAGTAGTAGTACTACAGGTACCAGCGGGCCCGGTTTTCCTCCGCATGCTGGTACTTGTGGTTCTCCAAGTACCAGCTTGCGGGGGAGGCTTGCTGAGACTTGTAGTACTGCTACTAAAAACAATATTCATTTTTTTACACAATGGCTATCAGCCTCCCATCCGCAGCCCTTGGATGGGGGGGACAGCCTCGGGCTTCACCCCTGGTCCTTGGGTGGCTGGAGGGGGGGACCCCTTGATTGAAGGGGTCCCCACTCCTCCAGGGTACCCCGGCCAGGGGTGACTAGTTGGTTATGTAATGCCAGGGCCGCCGGGAGCTATATAAAAGTGTCCCCCGGCTGTGGCATTATGTATCTGGCTAGTGGAGCCCGGTGCTGGTTTCAGAAATATGGGGGAACCCTACGCTTTTTGTCCCCCGTATTTTTGGAACCAGGACCAGGCGCAGAGCCCGGTGCTGGTTGTTTAAATATTGGGGAACCTCTATCATTTTTTCCCCCATATTTTTGCAACCAGGACCGGCTCAAAGAGCCCGAGGCTGGTTTTGCTTAGGAGGGGGGACCCCACGCATTTTTTTTTTTTAAATTTAACACTGATTTTTTTTTTTTTACAAAGTGCACAATGAAGCCCAGCACGGATCTCTCAGATCCGGCCGAGATTCATTGTATAAAAGCCGGCAGTGTTTTACAAGTCACTCACGTAAAACACTGCCTAAAAATACGAATACCATCGACATTGGTAAAACCGAAAATGCAGAATACGGCAGCTTAGTAAATTAGTCGTACTAAATTCAAAAAGTTGCATATTTACACTTTCGATGTCATTCGTGATTGAACTTTGACCTCAAACGGGAAAATACGAACTTTAGTAAATATACCCCATTGTCTCTAATATTGATTTCACATAATATTTTATATACTGCTATACTTCTACTATTCTGTCTTGAACTTTCTTGATCTAGATGTTTGCACAGGAGACTCTCAGAACTTTATGTGTTGCTTTTAAAGACGTGGCTCCTGCCGTGTATACAGAGTGGAGTAAAAGACACCATGAAGCCAGTGTTACTCTGAAGAATCGGGCACAGTGTCTGGAAATGGTTTATGATGAAATGGAAAGTAACTTAATGGTAAAACTTTTTCCTTTTATAACTTAAATGTAATAATTTAAATTAGAAAAACAAAGTATATTTCCCTATATTGGAAATGAAATAATTTGCTAGTTTTGATCAGGGGACAATTTAGAAGTACTAGACATAATCTATCTGAAGTATCTGCATGTATCTATAGATCTATATATCCCTATTTTATTTGATTATAGCTCAATATTACAATAGACGTCACTAATAAAAGTAATGTATATTACATAATGATTTACATGTTTAAAGAAAGCTTCCTCATTAAAAAAGATGACATGAACAGCCATGCTAAATGGCATTTAGAGGAAACAACAAAGGAAACTGTCAAGTACCATCTTCTTACATTAGTTTCAGGACCTCATTTAGGGGCCCATTATCATTGGGGGCTGGTGAGTTGTGGTGGGAGATACTTAATTACATGAGCAATTCAGCATTGCTCTTGTCCAGGGACATCTGCTCCAAAAAGCAGATATCACCATAATCAGTACCACTTCTATAGAGGTAGCAATGTTACTTTCCATCTCCCGTGCCATCCTTCTGCGCATTTATGACCTGAGGACATGCATGCATACTCACAACCAAACTTTTCAGAGTTTGCTTAATACTAGGTGTCTCCATTCGGTACCTAAAAATGCCATTCATTTTTAGGTACCCAATGGGACACCTAGTATGATTAACATTGCCTGGTACTTAAAATATGGTTAACAGGCCCATAAGTTATGATGAATACTTTTTTATTAATCTAAATATTGTGACCTAGCACCTGAAAATGGTATCTTCTGATGTACAGTTGAAATGGGATTGAAGTTGTTCCTGGCTGAGTATATGCCTAAATATAACTAAATATGGACCAACATGCGAAAGGAAAGGGAATGAGAATACGTAATTAGGCTTTAAATAGTGGAGTATTTAGGTGAGCGTTCCTTGTTTAGATTTGGTTGCAGAGCACTGTCCTCATAGATGATGAAACCAGGAATCTTAGTGCCACATCCTTTCTGCACCTACCATGGCATTTCTTGAAAAAGCATTCTTGGTGCATGTTTATCAATTGTGAAAAAAATTCAAACACACAACAAGACACTTGGAATAAGATAGTCCCGTGACTTTCATGATTGATTAAACATAAATGATACTAAGTTGAGCACATTTATTAAAGAAAAATAGAATACTTAGAAATAATGAAGGAAGTTGTCATGCATTGCAGAACATACATTAATGTGATGTTTTCACTATTTCCAGTATGTGCATTTCTTGACGGACTCACAATGAAACAAGTTTGCACACACTGATTGAAAGGGGGCAACTACAAAAAATAGGATGCAGGGGTGTACCTAAAAAGAGGAGTGTGGTCTTCCTTAGCATGTGTCGCAGTTTCATAGACAAACTTCTGTGACTTATTCAATCTCTATAATTGCTCTTGCAGTGTCTCCCTTTGCTTGGAGCCTCTTAAGAAACAATGCTACTGTAGCTCTCTTCCTTTTTTCATTTAAACTTCTTCTTGTTAAATTATTGAATATTTTGAGCTGCATGACGCTGGACCTTCATAACACCGGTTTTTATAACTAACACTACTCTCTGCAGTTGACTTCCTCTCTCTAACTTACACATAACCTCTCAAAGACTGAATTATTGGTGTCTTACACATTGGCCCTCATTCCGAGTTGATCGCTCGCTAGCTACTTTTTGCAGCCGTGCAAACGCATAGTTGCCGCCCATGGGGGAGTGTATTTTTGCTTTGAAAGTGTGCGATCGCATGTGCAACCGAGTGGGACGAAAGTTTTTTTGCAGTTTCTGAGTAGGTCTGAACTTACTCAGCCCTTGCGATTACTTCAGCCTGTTCAGTCCCGGAATTGACGTCAGACACCCGCCCTGCAAACGCCTGCGTTTTCCCTACCACGCCCAGAAAACGGTTAGTTGGCACCCATAAACACCCTCTTTCTGTCTCCTTGCGAACGGCTGTGCGAATGGAATCATCACTAGAAGCATTGCACAGCAACAATGCTGTTTGAACCCGTAATCGGCAGCGTGCGATCAACTCGGAATGATCCCTATTGTTGCGTTCCCCCAGTTGACATTTCTATTTTGGTTAACAAAGTTCTTTTCTCACGTCCTAGAGGATGCTGGGGTCCATTTTAGTACCATGGGGTAAAGACGGTTCCGCAGGAGCCTTCGGTACTTTAAGACTTTTTTACAGTGTGAACTGGCTCCTCCCTCTATGCCCCTCCTCCAGACCTCAGTTTAGAAAATGTGCCCAGGAGACTGGATGCACACTAGTGGAGCTCTACAGAGCTTTGCTGGAAAAATACTTTCTTAGGTTTTTTATTTTACAGGGAAGCTGCTGGCAAACAGCTTCCCTGCTGTGTGGGACTTAGGGGGGGAAGTAGGAACCAACTTCTCAATTAGTTAATGGTTCTGCTTCCGCTGACAGGACACCATTAGCTCCTGAAGGGTACTGAACACAGCCCAAGCCCGGCCAGCGTTCACTCCCACAGCACTGCCGCCACCCCCTAACAGAGGCAGAAGTCAGAAGGCTGGTGAGTATATTACCGGAGTCCTGCAGAGAGGGGATCCCCTGGTCATCGTTGGCGGCATACAGGTACACGTGCAGCGGCGGGACGCTGCGCGCCATGTCTCTCAGCACAAGGGTGCAGAGCACGGGGGAGGGGGGTTGCTCTGAGGGCATGTTTTAAAACCTTACTCTCACTGGCAAAAAGGGTACATACATGTACAGCCGCTGATGTGCCATCCCCAGCCAGTGTAAATATTACATTGCTGAGGCTGAGGGGCGGGGCTTCTCCTCAGACTTGCCAGAACACTCACTGGGTGCCATTTTCTCCTGCAGAAACTCCAATGTGAAGCTCCTGAACATTGTTTCTCCTCATGACAACGCTGATACAAGTACAGGGTGTTATAGAAGGGTCAGAAAGTGTTCATTATAATTAGGTCTGTGGGCCTATTATTGGTATATGCGCTGTAAGTGGGTAATATTTCCACAATTAACAATAAGTTGCAGTGTGTGGACTGCCAAATCCCTCTGTGTCTCTCTGTCAGACTTTAGTGTGGGTCTGTCCCCAATAGATCCCGTGTGTGTGTGTGTGTGTGTGTGTGTGTGTGTGTGTAACATGTCAGACATTGGGGAGGGTTCTTTCCAGGAAGAACCCATTTTAGATGCACAAGAGGGTAATGTGGTGGCCCTTCTCTCTCAGAAAGAGCCGGAGTGGGTGAGAATGTTGCAAAATAATGTCAATGCTTGCAAAGAAATTCTCTGAGTCTGAACAACAGACTAAATATTGGAGGCAGTCTGTTGAGGATGCACTGTTTACTGACCCCTCCATATCATCCACTCGGGTCCCATCCAGTTCCCAGATAATGCAAGGGGACACAGACACAGATTCCGACTCTGACGTCGACACTGGGGATTTGAGAGGGGTAGACCCCAAATTAGCCAAAAGCATACAATGTATGATAGTTGCTATAAAGGAAGTGTTGGAGTTTCCTGAAACAACACTTGTCCCAGAGGAAAAGGATTATTTTAAATTAAATAAAAAAACAAGTGACTTTTCCTCCTTCAAAGGATTTGAATGCGTTCTTTGAAGAATCCTGGGCTAACCCTAAAAGAAATTTACCCTTCCCAGAAGGATACGTGTAGCGTACCCTTTCCCTGAGGAAGACAGGCACAAATGGGAGTCTCCCCCAATGATAGACACCTCAGTTTCTTGGCTGTCTAAGAAAATTGTTTTGCCTGCCCCAGGTTCAGACTCATTAAAAGATCCAGCTGACCGTAAATTAGAAACAACCCTAAAATCCATATATACGGCTAACGGAACGGTGCTCAGGCCCACCATTGCTTGTGAGTGGGTGGGTAACGCTGTGGGAAAATGGTCTGACAACTTGCTTGTTAACATAGACACAGTTGACAGTTAATCCTAACTCTCGGCCATATCAAAGATGCTGCAGGTTACTTAGTTGAAGCTATGAAGGATATTGGGTTGCTGAGTTCAAGATCCTCCGCTATGGCAATTTCAGCCCGCAGGGTGCTGTGGATCCGCCAATGGAATGCTGATGCGGAATCAAAAAAGAATATTGAGGTGCTCCGTTACAATGGAGAAGCCCTCTTTGGAGACAAGCTGGATGCCATGATTTCAACAACTACATCAGGCAAGTCAGCATTTCTGCCTTACGCAGCTGCTCCACCTAGGAAAGGATATAATTCTCATACGATGCAGTCCTTTCGGCCCAAAAAGGCAAAGAGTACCCCCTTCTTCACAGGAAGAGGGCGAGGAAGAGGTAAAAAATCTACAACACCATCAGGCTCACAGGAGCAGAAGTCAACAGCTACTTCTGCTAAAACCTCAGCATGACGCTGGGGCTCCCCTGTGGGAGTACGTCTACTGTTTTTCAGCCAGGTCTGGATTCACTCAGATCTGGATCCTTGGGTATTACAGATAGTATCCCAAGGGTAAAATTGGAATTTCAAGACCTTCCCCCATGCCGATTTTTCAAATCAGCCTTACCAGCTTCTGTTCAGGACAGAACAAAGGTGCTGAACGCAATACAGAAATTATGTCAAGACAACGTAATTTCCTTAGTTCCGGTGTCACAACAGGAAAAAGGGTTTTATTCAAGCCTAGAAATGAAAAAAGAAGAAAGAAGCATTTTTATTTGGACGCACTCAACCACTGTTCATTTTCTTAAAATTTTTAATCTTTATTAGGTATGCATTAAAATAATTTGGGGAATTGGTGAAATATTAAAGTATAGTGTGAATAAGAAAAACAGTATGTGATAATAAAAACTACTAGTTTCCGATTGGTGATCCCTCAAAGTGTGAAACCGAATAAAGGCTAGATTGCCTATAACAAAATTCAATATTTATGTCTTTCTTGGTGTTAACCTATAAACTGCCCTTTTAATAGGTGTAACAAGCTAACAGTATTATTATTTATTTTTCTGCCAGGCACAATTACAACACTTGCAAAATGCTTTTATGAACTGTAGCTGTTTGTAATATTGCTTAAATTGTTTCAATGATGTGTCACCATTGATTCTTCACAAAAGGGAGATGACTCATCCACTAACTGTCTGTGAATGACACACCACTCCTTGTATATTTAAGGATAGGTTTCCCACTATATCTAGTGAGTTTACTATTGATGGCAATCTAATAGTTTATAGGTAACAATCTGAGTTCCATCCCACAAAGTTAGCTATATGCATTAAACAATTGGACATAATACTTCTCATTAATTGTATTTATTCAACACTGAATAATACTCCCTTTAATTTCTTTATTTCTCCTAATGTTGGGAAATGCAGGCTGATCAGGCACAATATCTATAGTTACTGCCCAACTCATATATATTTTTTATGCACAGATAGTGAGTACACATAGGAGAGTGGCCGCCTGTCTTATTACCGCTGGCCGCACCGAGCTCAGCGTGTGTAAGGGCTGGCGCCGGGATTCCCCCGCTCTCTCCCTCCTCTCTCCGTCTGACGTCTTCACTCCGCTGCTGGCAGCGGATATCACGGGGGAGAGCGCTCCTATAGTCAAATGCGGCTTAGCTAGGTGGGACAATAATAATATGATTACAGACACATTTATCACACAGGTTTCAGTTTGAGTTTTTTACACCGCTCGGAAGCAGCCCACGGCCGTTTCACCTTAGGCTTCCTCAGGGCTCTAACCAGAGCCAAGATTTCCGTTTCCTTATATCCCTCATATCCTATCCTGATTGGATCTAAGACCTGTCAGTCATTCTTCACTCATTCATTCGAATCCTATTGTATAATTAATCATAGATCTTGGCATTAATGATGCCATTAATATGTATTATTAACAATTTCTGTATTGGTGATACATTCTACTGTTTTATGTTATTAAAGAATTTTTTGACTCAAGAAATCAGATAGATTTATTATTATTATTATTATTATTATTACCATTGGGGGCACTTTACAAAATATTAGTATATTTATCTAGTAGAAATATACTCCCAAATATAATTTCTACAATCCATTCCTTCATATGGCATTTGTTATTATTATTATTTTTGCATTTATTAAATATAATTGAATTATAGATAGTTGCATAATTTAATAATTTTTATATATTTCAGATCTATGATTTTTTATTATTTTTCCTTTTTTTAAGTTTTTAAAATGCAATTTATCAACCCTCATTCTATTATTCCTATCAATATCAATTGATTACTATAATTTTCATTCATTCATACCAGATATTGTTATGATATTTCAGATTAAATATTAGTGGACAATCCTATTAGGATAATTTGTATCTGGTGAATATTTTTTCAGTCGTTCAGTATTCATTTGTTATAGTACCTTAATAAAAAATATCTTGATATGTTATCATTATTCTATATATTGATACAGATCTCATGTTCATAACAACCCTTACAATAGTGATAACCAAAGATATATTCAGTGGCACAGAGTATACCATGATATATTCAATTTGTATATATAAAAGAACATATTAAGAAAACTGTTGCGAGATTATTCAAACCCTGTGTGCATTTTTATTCAAGCCTGTTTGTAGTGCCAAAACCAGATGGCTCGGTCAGACCGATTTTAAACCTGAAGACTCTGAACCTCTATTTGAAAAGGTTAAAATTCAAGATGGAATCCCTGAGAGCGGTGATCTCCAGCTTGGAGGAAAAGGAATTTCTGGTGTCAATGAACATCAAAGATGCTTATTTACATGTGCCCATCTACCCTCCGCATCAGGCATACCTGAGGTTTGCTGTGCAGGACTGCCACTAAAAGTTCCAAACATTGCCTTTCGGGCTCTCCACGGCTCCGAGAATATTCACCAAGGTGATGGTGGAGATGATGGTTCTCCTTTGCAGGAAAGGAGTCAACATAATTCCTTACCTGGACGATCTCATAAAAGCGAGATCCAGGGAGAAACTAGTGCAGAACATTGCACTTTCCCGGTTGGATCATAAACCTTCCAAAATCACAATTGGAACCCAAAATGAGGTTATCATTTCTGGTAACGATATTGGACACGGAAGCACAAAAAGTATTCCTATCGGTGGAAAAGGCTCTGGAGATCCAGAGAATGGTCAAACAAGTTTTGAAACCTGCACACGTATCGATTAATCAGTGCATCCGCCTGCTGGGGAAGATGGTAGCAGCCTACGAGGCTCTACAATTTGGCCGATTCAATGCCAGGGTCTTCCAATGGGACATACTGGACAAGTGGCCAGGATCGCACCTACACATGCACTGGAGGATAATCCTGTCAACAAAAGCCAGAATTTCACTATTGTGGTGGCTTCAAAGTTCTCACCTCCTGGAGGGACGCAGGTTCGGGATTCAGAATTGGATCCTGGTGACCACAGATGCAAGCCTCCGAGGTTGGGGAGCAGTCACGCAAGGGGAAAGCTTCCGAGGAAGATGGTCAAGTCAAGAAGTACTCCTTCACATAAACATTCTGGAATTGAGAGCTGTGTACAACAGCCTTCATCAAGCGGCACACCTTCTTCAAGGTCATCCCATAGAGATCCAGTCAGACAATGTAACGGCAGTAGCTTACATAAACCGTCAGGGCAAAACAAAAAGCAGAGCGGCAATGGCAGAGGTGACACAAATTCTCCTCTGGGCAGGAAGACATGCAAAAGCTCTGTCGGCAATTTTAATTCCGGGAGTTGACAACTGGGAAGCAGACTTCCTCAGCAGACACGATCTCCATCCAGGAGAATGGGGTCTCCACCGAGAGGTCTTTGCGGAAGTAGCAAGTCGTTGGGGTGTTCCTCAAGTAGATATGATGGCATCACGTCTCAACAAGAAGCTTCAGAAATATTGTTTCAGGTCGGTGTATCTGTTCCCTCCACTTTCACTAATACCATAAGTTCTCAAGATCATCAGAAGAACAAAGATTCGAGCAATTCTCATTGCTCGAGACTGGCCAAGGAGGGCTTGGTATCCAGATCTTCAGGAGTTGCTACTGGAAGATCCTCGGCCTCTTCCTCTTCGCGAGGACCTGTTTCAGCAGGGGCCGTTAGTTTATCAAGACTTACCACGGCTACGTTTGACGGCATGGCTGTTGAGCTCCAGATCCTAGCCCGTAAGGGTATTCCCAATTAAGTCATTCCCACACTTATTCTGGCCAGGAAAGGGGTAACGTCGAAACATTACGATCGTATTTGGAGAAAATATGTATCTTGGTGTGAAGCCAAAAAGTCTCCTGCAGTGGAGTTTCAATTAGGACGTCTTCTCCGATTTCTACAGGCGGATGTGGATGCTGGCTTGAGCTTAGGGTCTATCAAGGTCCAGATATTGGCCTTGTCCATTTTCTTTCAGAAACAGTTGGCTTCCCTTCCTGAGGTCCAGACGTTCGTGAATGGGGTTCTGCGCATCCAACCTCCCTTTGTGTCTCCTGCGGCGCCATGGGCTCTTAATGTGGTGTTGCAGTTCCTTAAATCAGACTGGTTTGAGCCTCTGCAAGAGGTGGAGTTGAAGTTTCTCACATGGAAAGTGGTCATGCTGTTGGCCTTGGCTTCAGGCAGACGAGTGTCTGAATTAGGGGTTCTGTCACACAAGAGTCCTTATTTGATTTTTCATGAAGATAGAGCTGAACTGTGGACGCGTCAGCATTTTCTTCCGAAGGTTGCGTCTTCTTTCCATATCAACCAACCTGTGGTGGTGCCAGTGGCTTCTGACACCTCAGCCGTTTCAAAGTCCTTGGATATCGTCAGAGCATTGAGGACTGATGTTGCAAGAATGGCTCGGATAAGGAAAACAGAATCCTTGTTTGTCCTCTATGGACCCAAAAAGATTAGGAGTCCTGTTTCTAAGCAGACTATTGCGAGCTGGATAAGAGGTACCATTCAGCACGCTCATTCCACTGCAGGATTGCCTTTACCGAGCTCGGTAAAAGCCCACTCTACCAGGAAAGTTGGTTCGTCCTGGGCGGCTGCCCTGGGTGTCTCGGCATTGCAAATCTGCCGAGCTGCTACTTGGTCAGGTGCAAACACGTTTGCGAAGTTTTACAAGTTTTACACCTTGGCTGCTGACGACCTTCAATTTGGTCAGACAGTTCTGCAGGAACATCAGCACTTTCCCGCCCGTACTGGGAGCTTTGGTACATCTCCATGGTACTAAAATGGACCCCAGCATCCTCTACGACGTAAGAGAAAATAGGATTTTTATAACCTACCGGTAAATCCATTTCTTGTAGTCCGTAGAGGATACAGGGCGCCCGCCCAGTGCTCATTTTTCCTGCAAACTACATTTTGTCTTTTTACACAGGTTCTCATGTGTTAAGATGTTCACAGCAGTTGCTGTTGCGTTATGCATGCACGTTAGCATGGGTTAAGTTGAAAGCCATGTTAGGTGGCATGTTTTGTGTGGTGTGAGCTGGTATGAATCTCGCCACTAGTTTAATGTAAATTCTTCTCTCGAAGATGTCTGTCTCCTCGGGCACAGTTCCTATACTGAGGTCTGGAGGAGGAGCATAGAGGTAGGAGCCAGTTCACACTGTTAAAAAGTCTTAAAGTGCCGAAGGCTCCTGCGGAACCATCTATATCCCATGGTACTAAAATGGACCCCAGCATCCTCTATGGACTACGAGAAAAGGATTTACTGGTAGGTTATAAAAATCCTGTTATAACTCCTACGCTGAAATACATTTTCAACATAGTCATATAATGTATGGCTTAAGTAGCACCTGCTGTAAATGATACCAATATTAGAAGTATATAATGCGGATTTTTTATTTAACCCTACAAACTCTTTACAGAGTGTATTGACACTTTTGAATTCACAGTGACCTGATGTAAAAAAACAGATGGCATAATTCTAATGGAAGGTTTCATGTTCTGTATAGAGCTAGTATCATTCAGAAGCGCACAAGCATACTGGAGGCTGGGAAGAGACAGGAGGTGTAGCCAAACTCTGGGAGGAGTGGACACACCCTTTCTGGAAAAAAAAATGAAAACACTAAGGGCCAGATGTACTAAGCCTTGAAAAGTGGAACATTTCATGGTGATATAGGGGTCTATTCATGAAGCAATGAAAAATGTGGAGAAGTGAACCAGTGGAGAAGTTGCCCATGGCAACCAATCAGCTGCACTGTATAATTTTATAGAATGCACTTTATAAATGTTATCTCAACACTGATTGGATGCCATGGGCAAATTCTCCACTGGCTCACTCCCCCATTCTTTTCATTGCTTCATGAATAGACCCCAAAGTACCAACCAACCAGCTCCTGTCATTTCTCTAGCATCCATAAGGTATATTGGGGGAATCTAGTATGATGGGGTATAGACGGGGTCCAAAGGAGCCGGTGCACTTTAATTTTCTCTTACGTACTTGGGGATACTGGGAATCTATTTAGTACCATGGGGTATAGACGGGTCCACTAGGAGCCTTGGGCACTTTAAGAATTTGATAGTGTGCACTGACTCCTCCCTCTATGCCCCTCCTACCAGACTCGGTTTAGAAAATGTGCACGGAGGAGCCGGTCACGTCGCTGGAAGCTCCTGAAGAGTTTTCTGCATTTATTTTATCTGTTTATTATTTTCAGGCAGGACTGGATGGCATGCCTCGTAGTACTTAGGGGGGGGGGGGGGGGGGTGAACAGCCCAACCACTTGAAGGGTTAATGGTCACATTCCCTGCTGCCAGGACACTAGCTCCTGAGGGAACTATTCACAAGCCCCACGACGGCGAGCGTACATTCCTGCAGCACGCCGCCACCCCTAACAGAGCTAGAAGAGTGGTGAGTACTAAGCCGGCGTCCCGGTTAGCGGGTCGCCGGCCATTGGCGGCATGAGGGTATGGTGACGCACGGCTTTTACATCGGGCGGCTGGGTCTCCAGACTCAGTACACAGTGCAGACGCACGGCTTCTGAGGGAGCAAACTGAGTCTCAGTACACTATAAGTACCCAGACTGGCATTACAGACTTAAAAGGGGGCTGACTCAATTTTAGACACAAAATATTACCTCAGCCAGTATAAAAAAAAGTGTGGGTAGACCGCGCGCCATTGAAGGGGTGGGGCTTCACTATAAGTGGATCCAGCAGCTCACCAGTGCCATTTTCCCTCTGCAGTGGACACAGATGCTGACTGACAGGGACGAGCAGCTCCTCTTGAGAGACTCCATATTACCTCAGCGGTAACAGGGGGTCATAGCAGGCGGGAGCACTTACCCCCAATCTGGGTACTTAGTCTGCGACCTGGCTAAGCATGGCATTAGCAGTAAGGTTGCTGTGTGCTTGCTCCATACTATCTCTGTGTCTCCTGGAAGGGCTCTTTGTGGGTTAATTGTGCATTTAACCTGTTCCTGTGTGTGTGTGTGTGTGTGTGTGTGTGTGTGTGTGTGTGTGTGTGTGTGTGTGTGTGTGTGCTGTCACTGTTACAGTATGTCATACAAAGAGTGTGTTTCATGTAAGACACAATGTTATTTTTCTCCAGGGGGTTCACTACAGTCTACTCAGTGCAGTGTACCTTCCCAGGTTAGCGGGGCAGAGCCAGCTTGGCTGGACTCCATTAAGGGAATGATTTTCAATATTTCTACTAAATTGTCCCGCAATGAGAAAGAGATGCAATTTTAAAACAATCAATGACTGAGTTTATGAAAAGAGACTCAATACCCAAACCAGCGTCTCAGTGCCCTGCCATTGGCATTAGCAGTAAGAGCGCTGTGTGCTGGCTCCAGGCTATCTCTGTGTCTCTCTTGAAGGGCTCTTTGTGGCTTAATTGTGCATTTAACCTTTTCGTGTGTGTGTGTGTGTGTGTGTGTGCTGTCACTGTCACAGTATGTCAGGCAAGGAGTGTGTTTCATGTAAGGCACAGTGTTCCTCTTCTCTAGGGAATTCACTACAGTGTAGTCAGTGCAGTGTACCTTCCCAGGCTAGCGGGGTGGAGCCAGATAGGCTGGATTTAATTAGGGGAATGATTTCCAATATTTCTACTACATTGTCCCGCAATGAGAAAGAGACGCAATACTTAAGGAGATCGATGACTGAGTTTATAAGAGAGTCAGTACCCAAACCAGTGTCCCAGTCCCCTGCCATTTGTCTACAAAAATGTCCTTTGGCCCATATCCTGCAGTCTGACTCTGATGAGGAGGGGTCAGACATGGAGGAGGGGGAGGTGAACTCAGAGGTGGGAGAGGCTACTCTGTCACAGGTAATAGAGGCTCTCATAGAAGTTATCAGAGAAGTTCTGCATATCCCTGATAAGGTGACAGAGGAGACTGAGGAATCTTATTTTAATATAAAAAAGAAATCCTCAGCCACTTTTCCTGAGACAAAGGAACCCTGTTTGAGGAACTGTGGGTTAATCCCGATAGGAAATTTCAAATCCCTAAAAGGTTGATATCATCTTTTCCTTTTCCTCCTGAGAATAGGAAAAAATGGGAAAATCCACCGATAGTGGATGCATCAGTATCCAGGCTGTAATAAAGTAAATTATAATTATAATGATAATTGGGAGATCTCCGTTGTGATGATATTCAGCATATATAATTTATTATCAAATAGGGAACCACGCCCAAAAATCTGCGCAGAGCAGCGTGGACCAAGACAGAGTTCATCAATGAGCCCGTACCTTTAGAGCACTGGGCTTTACATATTTATACCATAACATTATACAATCATTCATAACTGATTTACTAATAAGGCGTACATATAGATAAAATGGGAAACAGATTGGTTGATGGGCAACAAGAGGAAGTGCCAAATATGGTCAGATGAGCTAATTGAAGTGAATGATTTTTTCCAGAAGATGGCAGACTGGTCCATGAATCTTATGTCTCCTATGCTTAATAATTGGGTCCTCGATTAGGCTTCGTCAGCATAGGTGTCATTCTTGTCCATAATGCCATGTTGTTTGTCCAAAGCAAAGGTCTATCAGATATTCCATATCTTGTCCTTGTCCTGGCACATAACCTCATAAAATGTAATTAAGACCGAGTTTATCTAGATTACAAGGGTCTTTTCTGATAGCCACGTACGCAATTAGTGGCTAATTAAAGCGCAACAGAATTTGCTGCGCTATATAAGAAACTGTTAATAAATAAATAAATTAGTCAGATGATAGAACACAAAGGTTGAAAGAAAAACATAATTTCTATACTATACTGAAATTAAGATACTTGTTACAGAAACTAGAAGCTATAGATTTAAAACACAATTAATGAGACACTACAGCTATATTTGATTAAGCCGTCCATTGATTTTATTAACGACCTCGCCGTTCACCCCCTACCCCCTTTTCTCCCCAATAAACACTCAGACAACTGAATTGCGATTTAAAAGGTCCAGCCAAATTTATTGATCGAATTAGAATTGGAACTCTATAAGTGGGTGGCGAGAAAGCAGTGCGTACCCCCGGCTACAGCCTACATATTAATTTCTCCTAAATTAAACAACGGGGCGGAACCTAAGTCCCGCCCTTGCGCAAGTTAGCTGAGCGGTACCACTTCCCACCATTGGCATAGCACCGGTCCACCCTTAAGATGACGACCGTGTCGGCCCTTGAGGCCACGACAAACTCGCCGAGTATCTGGGGGAAGTGCCGGCCAACCGACGTTGCGCTACTACAGACTGCCGAGGAGCACTGCTTGCCGCGCCTGCTGGACCTCTTTTGCCAGGCCATAATTAAAGACCGAATTGGCCTGACGGTGCCTCCACCGGACGTAAACTTAATTTCAAATTCCAGTTACCTCACCTTTGCCCTGGCGATAATGCAAATTCTGAACTGGCCTACCGGTGCCACCACCGAAAATAACAAACAAATCTTAATTCCTAATCACCAGGGCCAATTGCCCTACCAACTGGGCGGGAGGGTGGGTGCCTTCTTGGATCCTTGATCAGCATGAAAAGAGGGAGCCTGCCTGGCATTCCTGGTCTTTTGTACCTCCCAGGTAACTCTCCTCCCCTTTTTCCTATAGGATGCTGCTATGCTACCTGCTCTATCCCCCCCCCCTCCCCCTCCCCTCCCCCTTTCTCCCATTCCCTGTCCCAGGCTTCCTTCTTTTAAAAAACCCAGGACGCTTATTTATTCTCGGGCCTATTCGTCCCTCGAATTCTTTAAGCCGTCCATTGATTTTATTAACGACCTCGCCGTTCACCCCCTACCCCCTTTTCTCCCCAATAAACACTCAGACAACTGAATTGCGATTTAAAAGGTCCAGCCAAATTTATTGATCGAATTAGAATTGGAACTCTATAAGTGGGTGGCGAGAAAGCAGTGCGTACCCCCGGCTACAGCCTACATATTAATTTCTCCTAAATTAAACAACGGGGCGGAACCTAAGTCCCGCCCTTGCGCAAGTTAGCTGAGCGGTACCACTTCCCACCATTGGCATAGCACCGGTCCACCCTTAAGATGACGACCGCGTCGGCCCTTGAGGCCACGACAAACTCGCCGAGTATCTGGGGGAAGTGCCGGCCAACCGACGTTGCGCTACTACAGACTGCCGAGGAGCACTGCTTGCCGCCATAGCCTGGTTCCTAGAACCCAGGCCCGCCACCCGCTGCTACCTCCTGCCTCCCACTGACGCTTTCTGCTATGTCACCCAAGAATAAAGCTAAACCCTTCCCTGTCAGGTGTACCCCGTCTTGCCTGAACAGCCCTTCCTCTCCGTACCTCAACAACGGGTGCCTGGCGATCGTATCGCCTTCTCCCGTTAAGAGACGGGCTACCTTGTTCACCTTTCTTCTGACCCTTTGTAACCCCAGGCCCCCCTGTGCCCTTGGGACTATATCGGACCATGTGATCCGTGTATTAGGCCACCGGCCCTTCAGCCATTGTATGTCGGCTTGAATTGCCGTAATCAGCTCGCTCCCCTTGCTTTTTCCTAGATCGTTGCCCCCTAGACCTTTTGCACTCCTGAAAAGTAGCATTACACATAATCGTTACCCCCTGTTGTATGCGGACCTATGGTGCGAACTTTCGCGCGACCCATATGAAGGTGAAAACCACAAAACCTCTTTTTATTTGAGGGCAAAATTGGAAAAAGTCCTTCATTCCCCCATTTATGGCGGGCAGCTTAAGGCCTTGGGTTTCGCGAAAGACGCCGAGCTGCCTTCTAGTCTTGCTTTTCCGCGCATAAGTATACCTTGTACGCTCCTGATTTCCACCTGCCCAGTTTTTTGATCTCACCCACTGGTAACCCCTTACGTGCCAATACTGCCATGTCTTGTCAGTTGATAATTACACTTTCAAATGGCCGACACTTTCAAATGGCCTGACGGTGCCTCCACCGAAAATAAAAAATTTCTACATCCTAACGGTGCCACCACCGAAAATAAAAATTTTCTACATCCTGACGGTGCCTCCACCGAAAATAAAAAATTTCTACATCCTAACGGTGCCACCACCGCAAATAAAAAAATTTCTACATCCTAACGGTGCCACCACCGAAAATAAAAAATTTCTACATCCTAACGGTGCCACCACCGAAAATAAAAAATTTCTACATCCTAACGGTGCCACCACCGAAAATAAAAAATGTCTACATCCTAACGGTGCCACCAGCGAAAATAAAAAATTTCTACATCCTGATGGTGCCTCCACCGAAAATAACAAAGGAAAATTTCTACATCCTAACGGGTTCAATCCGGTTAGGTATACATCATATAGCGCACTATGATCTATACCTAGCAACTATCATATGAAATAAGACACCCGAGAGTGCATATAAACTCCACAAAGAATGCTCTTAACTGGATTGAACCCATGACCTAATCACTGTGAGGCCGTAATACTATCCCTTGCCACATAACTGGTGCGTTTACGCTGAATTGATATTCATGCCTTGCGCCAGACTATAGTTGTCCTACGTTATCGCGTATACCGCTAAGGCACATGCAGCCTTGACCCCTACTTTATGCAGAGACGATGTACTATTCAGCCCTTAAACCTTCGCTTTGCGCCCGGACCTTTGGCTTTCCTTTTCCTTCTGTCCTGTCTACCTTATTATGATACCATAAGTGACCATCATATTGCACGTTCACTAAAGTAGCTTTGATGGGTTTTTACTGTGATCGCTACCGCTACTTGTTGCATTTTGTATGACCGTTTGGTTATGGAACAAACGTATTCAGCGCTTAAAGACATAGCTAGTAAATGTAATATGAATTAAGAACTGGGATTGAACCCATGACCTCAGTGCTGCGAGGCCGTAATGCTAACCATTGCCCCATAAATGGTGCGTTTCTGCTATTCTGCTACCTAAGCGAACATAATGCTGCGCATTCCCCAAAGCAGCTTTGATGGTTCTTCTATTGAGATCGCTATCGCTACTTGCTTTGTCTCCCAGGCCTGCCTTTTGTATGACACTCAGGTTATATAACAAGCTACTTTGTACTAAGCGGTTATCATTATAACTCTATACCACATAATACAATGCCAGGGGATTAAACCCTGCGCTTAGCACAGTGGAAGTTGTACTGTGTAGCGCTGGGCTGTACCGCGCTATGCAAATCATGGCCTGTCTATTTTTTATTTATTTTTATTTATTATTATTATTATTATTATTATTATTATTATTATTTTTGGTTTTTGTTACTGCCTCGTTATTATCTGTGTACCCAGGCCTTTTTCTAATGTATGGACTGTGCAAGGCATTGCAAATCGCCTGTGACGCCTTCCGACTAACTGCAATACAATAATAATGGAGCTAAGGCCACGGGTAATACCGAAAAATTTGCTAATATGAACGATATGGCGCGTGACTGTCCCACACTGATCTGTATTATACTGTTCTTATATACCTACTATCAATGTAATAATACATGTTCACGGCAATGCGATGACTGTTCTTGTAGTGTGAAAGGGTCTGAAACGGTATTTGCAAGCCCCAGGAGGTCATAGGCTGTCTCCATGTGTGATGTCAGCCTCCACAACCAGGAAACAGCTTGGAAAACACAGGAGACACGTGTGAGAGTGGCTTTATAAACTTTTAGACTGCAAAGCCATTATAAAATGTCTAATTGGAGTGATGAAGAGGTGAGGGAGCTGCTTTAGGATCAGAGGGGATGAGGAAATCTGCTGCCAAATTACTGGGACCGTCAAGGATACCCTCATATATAAAACATAGCACAATGCTTCAAGCTGCTGGGTTCCATCGTACTACTATCCAAAATTATTAATAATTAATTTAATTAAATACTTATTAATAATGTGTGGGCTAGAAAAGTCCATTTATATTGACAACCACTGTTTTCTATGGGTGAAACGGGTTCAGTGTGAATGGTACCAAAAAAGGTAATGAAATGGTAATTTACTGGTTACAACATGAGATGTGAAATGGGTTTAACTGCTCAGACATAAATAAATGTGCCCGCACTGGGGAACGAACCCAGGGAGCACGCACTGTAAGCGCCTTGCTCTAACTGCTAGGCCACAGCTATTTCTCCGTTTTAAGAACCGTTTCAAATACCATTTCAAAAGCAGGCTTTGCGATGTGAAAGCAGCATTACTAGTACCTGTTCTACCCTGCAATATATACATGCCGTTGCACTTCTGCGATCCTTGCATCAATCGCATACTATAACCCTATCATACTTTATACGCTGTAATTTAATACTGACTCTGCAATGTAACCACTGACCCATGTTATACTGTCTACTATGACACTATTACCCACTATGCGCTGCACTAACTCCCACAACCCTGTAATTCTACCCAGCACCCCCCTGCCCTTTTATTTCATTTATTTCTGTATTTTTATTTTTACACCCCCTCCCTCGTATACCGTACACTGGTCACACTGCTGGGAGGGGTTATGTGCAGGGGAGAAGATGAAAGGGAACCACTAACATTGTTGGAGGAGGGGAGATAAGATAACCCCCAGCCAGATAGCGTCTGCTGGACATGCTATCAGTAATTAAGAAGGGGGGAAGCTAGTGTATTACTGTGAGAGCAAAGATTTTATGAGGGAAGCCTTAGCAACGGGGAAGGGGAGGGTTGCTTAGATGTGGGATTATACTGGTGGACAGTGCTGGACTTTTCACTCATTATGTTCATTGACCATTGAGGCCTGCTTATCAGACAGTCGCTGTAACCCACTAAGCCACAGCGCAGAAGCCATACCCCTAGCCTGTAAATACATGATACTTATCTGGGTGGTCCCTCTGCGTGCATCCTAAGGAATCATTAGATTGCAAAGTTTCGCGTGGGCTCCCCCCGAAGCTAAGCCGTAAGGAGAAGCGAGACGAGTAGTCTGATCATCTGTAAGTAAGTACAGTAAGTGAAAGGGAAAAGTACCATATTACAAAGTAACATGACAGAAAAGGGGAAAATTTATGGAAATAAATAATTAACTATTTAAGCGTGCTGTCTTGCTGCTGTGGGCTGGAAGAAAGGCAGCAGTGGGTATTGAACCAGGGAATCCACATCACTATTCAGAACAGTCTCAGCTATTAACCCAGTGAGCCAACACAGTACCTGACGGGTAATGGGCCGGGGGAAGGTGCAGGCCTGCCTGCCACCAGGAAGGGGGGGGGGAGCGCTGTGGGCTGCTGTGGGCTGGCGCGCCGGAGCCCGCCCCAGCTATTGCGGTTGGCTGTACGCAGCTTGCCCCGCCTGCGCTTGCGGCGTGAGGGTGCCCCGAGACAGTATTGGAGGGTACGGGTGGGTTAATTGCAGCGCTGGGGGGGGGGGGGGTGTGCACGGGCTCCGGCGGTGGTGTCTGTCCCGCCGGAGCCGTTATCTGTGGCTGCTGCCGCTGCTGGGCGCGTGCCAGCGTGCGTGGGTACGCGCCGCTACTGTGCAGTGTCGCTGGGGGTGTAAGTGTGGGCTCCGGCGGTGGGGCCTGCCTCGCTGGTGCCGGGGTTTGTGGCTGCTGCTGCGGCTGCTGCTGGGCACGTCCCATCATGTGTGGGACTGTGGGTACGTGCTGCTCAGGTGCAGCGACGCGGGGGGTGTGCTCACGGGCTCCGGCGGTGGGGTCTGTCCCGCCGGAGCCGTGCTATACTGCTGCTGCTGCGCACGTCCCATCGTGTGTGGGTACGTGCTGTTAGTGTGCCGTGACGCGGGGGGTGTGCGTGTGAGCTCCGGCGGCGGGGCCTGTTCCGCCGGAGCTGGGACATCCGGCTGCTGCTGCGGCGGCTGGGCGGCGCCGAGCGTGACGCGATCGCTCGGCGCCTGAAGGGGTGGGGGTGTGTCCTGCAGCTGGTTGTGGGCTGGCGCGCCGGAGCCTGTTTCGGGCCCGCCGCGCGCCAGCCAGGAATGAGGGGTGAAGCGGGCGGCGGTCGCGGGGTTGAAATCGCGGGCTCCGGCAGTGCGGCCTGACCCGTTGGAGCCGGGATGTGCGGTTGCTGGGCAGCACCGAGCGTGACGCGATCGCTCGGCGCCGGAAGTGGGGGGGGGGCGTGCCCTGCGACGGGCTGTGGGCTGGCGCGCCGGAGCCCGCCTCGGGCCCGCCGCGTGCTAGCCACTTATGGAGGGGTGAAGCGGGCGGTGGTCCCGCCGTCACCGGCCGGGGCCCTGGAGCTGCAGTTCCGCGCGCTGGCGTGGCCGTGATTGCGTCCGTTTGTATGAGACGCCGGGGGGGGGGGATTCCTCTTAAGCCTGGGCATGCTGCGGGGTGGACGCTGGCTGTTATACAGCGTTAGTGTAAGGGTCTGCATCTATTTGCACTAAAACAGTGTACGGAGGGTATTGCGGGGTGCGCCTGCAGTGTGGTTCTACCTGCAGTTCAGGCGAGGGGGAGTGCGGGGAGGATTAATAATCAAAGTGTACTTATTCCTTCCTTGATTCCAGGAGCTGCCTTCTTGGATCCTTGATCAGCATGAAAAGAGGGAGCCTGCCTGGCATTCCTGGTCTTTTGTACCTCCCAGGTAACTCTCCTCCCCTTTTTCCTATAGGATGCTGCTATGCTACCTGCTCTATCCCCCCCCCCTCCCCCTCCCCTCCCCCTTTCTCCCATTCCCTGTCCCAGGCTTCCTTCTTTTAAAAAACCCAGGACGCTTATTTATTCTCGGGCCTATTCGTCCCTCGAATTCTTTTTTCTTCATCAGCTGTCACGGAAAATTGTATTGCCTGTCCCAGGTGCAGCCTCCCTAAAAGACACGACTGATCGTAGAATAGAGACTACACTCAAATCATTGTATACAGCTGTTGGGGTGGTCCAGAGACCCACTATAACATGTGGGTGGATTACTAAGGCCATCGCCAAATGGTCGGGTAACCCAGTGGCGTAACTAGAAATTTTTCATTTTTCTCCCCCAAGCCAAAAAATTCTTCGGCGCCCCCCCCATCCCTCATAATTGGCACTATTAAAGGGATAAATGTGCGTGCGCCGAAGGCGCGCGTCGCAAAATAGGGTGTGTGGCTTTGTTGGGATGGGCGTGGCTTCACATAAAGGGGCGTGGCATTGCAGGAAAAGACTACGTTATACCCCAGTTTTCCAACCTGCACGCCCAGACGTTAGCCACCACGGGAAAGAAAAATAATCCTGATTCATGCCCCTTACATTATTTGTAATTTTTCCTCCTTATAGTAATGCCCAGTATACATTATGCCACATACTGCAATGGCCCTTAGACATTATGCCACACACAATAATGCACATGACACAATATGCACACACCATAATGCCCCCGACACATTATGCCACACAACGTAATGCCCCCGACACATTATGACAGGAATCGCAATGCCCGTTATACATTATGCTACACACTGCAATGCCCCTGATACATTATACCACATACCACAATGCCCGTGATATAGTATACAACACACCGTAATGCCTGACACATACCGCAATGCCCGTTATACCCTATGCCACACACCGCAATGCCCGTTATACATTATGCCACACTGCAATGACCCTGAGACATTATACCACATACCACAATGCCCGTGATATAGTATGCCACACACCGTAATGCCTGTGACACATTATGACACACACCGCAATGTCCGTGATACATTATGCCACACACCGTAATGCCCATTACACATTAAGTCCTACAGTAAGGCTTGAAATTACTTTTAAATTACCTGCTCGTTGCCAGGGGTTTCATGCACTGGGTGTCATGCTCGTTGACAGGGGTTTCATGCACTGGGTGTCATGCTCGTTGCCAGGGGTTTCATGCTCTTGGTTCCATGCACGGTGCCAGGGGTTTTCATGCTCAGGGTGTCATGCTCGTTGCCAGGGGTATCATGCACTGGGTGTCATGCTCGTTGACAGATGTTTCATGCACTGGGTGTCATGCTCAGTGCCAGGGGTTACATGCACTGGGTGTCATGCTCGTTGCTAGGGGGTAGTGCTTGTTGCTAGGGCTGTGCTCCCAGTGCCACATATGTCCCCAGTGCCAGATATTACCCCACGGTGCCAGGTACTCACATGACCCCAGTGCACAATATAGGCCCCCCCCCTATGTGCCAGGTACACATATACCCCCCCAGTGCCACATTTGCCCCCAGTGCCAGATATTCCCACTCAGTGCCACATATGCCCCCAGTGCCAGATATCCCCCCCCCCAGTGCCACATATGCCCCCAGTGCCAGATATTCCCCCCCAGTGCCACATATGCCCCCAGTGCCAGATATTCCCCCCCAGTGCCAGATATGCTCCCAGTGCCAGATTTCCCCCCCCAGTGCCACATATGCCCCCAGTGCCAGATATTCACCCCAGTGCCACATATGCCCCAGTGCCAGATATCCCCCCCCCCCAGTGCCAGATATGCTTCCAGTGCCAGATCCCCCCCCCAGTGCCACATATGCCCCCAGTGCCAGATATTCCCCCCAGTGCCAGATATGCCCCCTCCCCCGCCGCCGCCGCTCCCCCGCTGGTTTGTGTTGGAGGGACACGGAGGGCACAGCGCGCCTCTCCTGTGTCCCTCCTGCATCATCTCCAGCGGCCGCGGGTCTAATAGAGGAAGTGCCGGTTCGTGAGCCAATCAGAGCTCATGAACGGCACTTCGTTTATTAGACCCGCGGCCGCCGGAGGTGATGCAGGAGGGACACAGGAGAGCCGCGCGCTATGTTCTCCGTGTCCCTCCAACACAGCAGGGAGGGTTAGTAGGAGCAGATTGACATGCGGACGCTCGTCCGCATGTCAATCTGCGCTAAATCAGTGGCGCCCCCGCAGCCCCTCGCCCCCAAGCCACCGCGAGGCCTGCAGGGGCAGTAGTTACGCCACTGGGGTAACCTACTTGAGGGGTTAGATACCTTTCCTCAGGGGGAGATTATTTTACTCCTGCAACATATACAGGACTCTGAGAATTTTATGGTGGAAGCCATAAAATAAATAGGCTTGTTTAATGCACGCACCACTGCTGTGGCAGTGTCAGCATGCAGAGGCTTATGGCTACGCAAGTGGACTGCTGACGCAGACTCCAGGAAAGGCGTGGAAGGCCTACACTTCACAGGAGAGGCCTTATTTTGGAGATGAACTATAGACAAATGGATCTCCAAAGCTACTGCACGTTACTTCCTTCTGCAGCTCACCCAGCCAGGAAGGCCTACTCAGGACCTAATCTACAGTCCTTTTGGACTGCCAAGTTTAAGGGCAAAACCAGAGGTTCTTCTACAGCCACCAGAGGTGCTACAAGTAAACCACGCAAACCAGCAACTGCCGGTACACAGGAACAGAGCTCAAGCTCTGCTTCATCAAAGCCTTCAGCATTACGGTGGTCCGCGATGCCTGGCGGACTGGCGGGTGGGAGCCCGACTAAAAATGTTCAGTCACATCTGGACAGGTTCGTTCCAGGATTCCTGAGCCATATGTATTATTTCCCAGGGCTACAGAGTGGAGTTTCAGGAGATCCCACCTCACAGATTCTTCAAATCAGGCTTAGCAGTTTCACAAGAGACAAGTATAACCTTACAGGATGCCATTCAAAAACTGGTACAGACAAGGGATATTATTCCAACTTGTTTGTAGTACCGAAACCGGACGGTTTGATAAGACCAATTTTGAACCTCAAATCGTTGAACCCGTACTTACGAGTGTTCATATTCAAGATGGAGTCTCTGAGAGCGGTGATCTCAGGTCAGGAGGAGGGGGAATACCTAGTGTCTCTGGATATCAAGGATGCGTACCTTCACATTCCGATCTGTCCACCTCATCAGGCTTATCTACAGTTTGCACTGCAGGACTACCACTACCAGTTCCAGGCCCTGCCATTTGGTCTCTCCACGACACGAGAGTATTCACCAAGGTGATGGCAGAAATTGTGTTCCTACTTCGCAAACAGGGAGTGAACATAATTCCGTACCTGGACGATCTTCTGATAAAGGCACGGTCCAGGGAGTGGTTGTTGGACAGCATTGGCCTCTCAACCAGACTACTCCTGGATCATGGGTGGATTCTGAATTTACCAAAATCTTACATGGAACCGACGCAGAGGCTCTCCTTCCTGGGAATGATAGTGGACACAGAGTCTCAGAGAGTGTTCCTTCCCTTGGAGAAGGCTATGGTAAGGTAATCCAGTCGATGGTTCGGGCTGTCGTGAAGCCAACCTGGATCTCGGTACATCTGTGCATTCGCCTTCTGGGGAGGCGCTTCAGTACGGAAGGTTTCATGCGAGGCCCTTCCAGCTGGATCTGTTGGACAAATGGTCCGGATCACACCTTCACATGCACCAGAGGATCTGTCTGTCGCCAAGAGCCAGATTCTCCCTTCTGTGGTGGCTACAGATGTCTCACCTCATCGAGGGTCGGAGGTTCGGGATTCAAAATTAGGTAGCTGTCACCCAGGGGGTGCAGTTTCAAGGAAGATGGTCAAGTCGGAAAGTCGTCCTTCCAATAAACATCCTGGAACTCAGGGCAATCTACAATGCCCTTCTGCAGGCCTCATCTCTACTTCGAAATCAGGCCATTCAGGTCCAGTCGGACAATGTAACAGCAGTAACGTACATAAACCGACAGGGCGGAACAAAAAGCAGAGCAGCAATGTCAGAGGCGTCAAGAATTCTCCTATGGTCAGAAAAACACGTTGTTGCTTTGTTGGCAGTCTTCATTCAAGGAGTAGACAACTGGGAAGCAGACTTCCTCAGCAGACACGACCTGCACCCGGGGGAGTGGGGCCTCCACCCGGAAGTGTTCCAGTGGTTGACACGTCGGTGGAGATATCCACAGATCGACATGATGGCCTCTCGACTCAACAAGAAGCTCAAGCGGTACTATTCCAGATCGAGGGACCCACAAGCAGTGGCGGTAGAAGCTCTGACAACTCCGTGGGTCTACCAGCTGGTGTACGTGTTTTCTCCACTCCTCTGATCCCAAGAATTCTAAAGAGAATAAAAAGGGAAAATGTTCAAGCAATCCTAATTGCTCCGGACTGGCCTCGAAGGTCCTGGTGTGCGGATCTTCTCGAGATGCTGATCGAAGATCCATGGCCTCTACCTCTTCGCGAGGATCTTCTGCAACAGGGCCCATTCGTCTATTAAGACTTACCACGGCTACATTTAACGGCATGGAAGTTGAATGGCTGATTCTAGCTAGGAGAGGGATTCCTGACAAAGTCATCCCGACTATAATCCAAGCCAGGAAGGGGGTAACGTCTAAACATTACCACCGTATATGGAAGAAGTATGTCTCTTGGTGTGACAGCAGACAATATTCTGCGGTGGAATTTCATCTGGGACGTCTCCTGCTTTTTCTGCAGTCGGGAGTGGATGTGGGCCTACGTCTAGGCTCCACCATTAAAGTCCAGATTTCATTCTTGTCAATTTACTTTCTCTGACGTCCTAGTGGATGCTGGGTACTCCGTAAGGACCATGGGGTATAGACGGGCTCCGCAGGAGACTTGGCACTCTTAAAAGAAAGATTAGGTACTATATCTGGTGTGCACTGGCTCCTCCCTCTATGCCCCTCCTCCAGACCTCAGTTAGTATCTGTGCCCGGCCAGAGCTGGATGCACCCTAGGGGCTCTCCTGAGCTTCCTAGAAAAGAAAGTATTTGTTAGGTTTTTTATTTTCAGTGAGATCTGCTGGCAACAGACTCACTGCTACGTGGGACTGAGGGGAGAGAAGCGAACCTACCTGCTTGCAGCTAGCTTGGGCTTCTAATGCTACTGGACACCATTAGCTCCAGAGGGATCGAACACAGGCCCAGTCCTCGGTCGTCCGGTCCCGGAGCCGCGCCGCCGTCCCCCTTGCAGAGCCAGAAGAACGAAGAGAAGTTGAAAATCGGCGGCTGAAGACTCCGGTCTTCATTAAGGTAGCGCACAGCACTGCAGCTGTGCGCCATTGCTCCCTTAGCACACCACACACTCCGGTCACTGATGGGTGCAGGGCGCTGGGGGGGGGGCGCCCTGGGCAGCAATTAGATTACCTTACTTGGCGAAAAGCACATAATACAGTCTGATAAACTGTATATGTGCATTAACCCCCGCCATTAAAGTACATAAAAGGACAGAAGCCCGCCGTTGAGGGGGCCGGGCCTTCTTCCTCAGCACACCGGCGCCATTTTCTCTTCACAGCTCAGCTGGAAGGAAGCTCCCCAGGCTCTCCCCTGCAGTATCCTGGTACACAAAGGGTAAAAAAGAGAGGGGGGGCACATAAATTTAGGCGCAAAACTGTGTGTATAAGCTGCTATAGGGGAAAAATCACTCAGTATAGTGTACATCCCTGTATTATATAGCGCTGTGGTGTGTGCTGGCATACTCTCTCTCTGTCTCTCCAAAGGGCCTGGTGGGGGAACTGTCTTCAAATAGAGCATCCCCTGTGTGTGTGGTGTGTCGGTACGCGTGTGTCGACATGTCTGAGGTAAAAGGCTCCTCTAAGGAGGTGATAGAGAGGATATGTGTGTGGGAGGGTGTCTCCGTCGACAACGCCGACACCTGTTTGGATATGTGTAAGTGCTGAGGTAAAATTATTGCACAAAAGGTTAGGGAACAGAAAGGAAATCTACCCTGGTCTGTCCCTATGTCACAGAGTCCTTCAGAGTCTCTCTATGTTCACTATCCAAAATAACAAAGTATCGACACGGAGTTTAACTCCACTGTCGACTACGATAATGCAAAGTTACAGCCAAGAGGGCTAAAAGATATTCAATATATGATTATTGGAATAAAAGATGATTTGCATATCACTGATGACTCATCTGTCCCTGACACGAGAGTACACATGTTAAGGGGAAGAATGCTGAGGTAAATTTCCCTCTTCTCATGAGGAAAAAGAGCGGGAATCTCCAGACAAGAGACGGCAGCTTCCCACAAGAGAATTTTCAGACTGTATACTTTCCCCACTAGGGCCTGGATGTGTTGAGAATCTTCCCCTTGGGTGTCCTGTTTGCACTAGCTATTCTCAGGGATCCTGCAGATAGTGTGCACATTCTAGTATACTACCCAGACCGGCGATTGTGTCGGCATGGGTTTATAGCGCTGTGGCAGCGTGGACAGGTACCTTATCAGCAGAGATTGAGACCCTAGTATGCATATAAATATTTTAAGATGCTGTCTAAAGTGATAGATATATAATTATAAAGCATGCCCAAAGGGACATGAGTATACTGACAAAAGCTATGTCGATTTCTGCTTGACGTGTCCTGTAGAATATACATTGGACAGATGATGCCGACTTAAGAGGCATATGGAAGGCTGAGGATTGTGTGGAGAAAGGTTCTCGGGCCTGGTCTCCACAACTATAGCTGGTAATTCTGATATTTTGCCTTATATTCCTGCACAGCCTAGGAAAGCACGACATTATTAAATGCAGCTTTTCGAATAAAGAAACAAAGTCTGAGGTGCATCCTTTCTTGTCAGAGCTGGGGGCAGAGGAAAGAAGCTGTACAACACAGCTAGTCCCCAGGAACAGAAGTCCTCCCCGGCCTCTACAAAAATCCACCGCATGTCGCTGGGGCTCCACAGGCGGAGCTATGCCCGGTGGGGACACGCCTTCGTAAGTTCAGCCACAAGTGGGTTCACTCCCTGTTAGATCCCTGGGCAATAGAAATTGTATCGCAGGGATACAGGCTGGACTGTGAGAAGATGCCCCCTCAACGAGGACCCGGCGGGCTTCCCCCCAAGAGAGGGAGCCAGTGTTAACTGCAATTCGTAAATTGCATCTTCAACAGGTGGTGGTCAAGGGTCCCCTCCTTCAACAAGAGGGTGTTATTATTCGACCATGTTATAATCCCGAAACCAGACGGTTCGGTTAGACCCATATTGTATTAAAATCCCTGAACATATACCTGAAAAGGTTCAGGTTCAAGATGGAATCGCTAAGAGCGGTCATTGCAAGCCTGAAATGAACCGGGACATAAGGGATGCATACCTTCGTGTCCCCATTTATCCACCTCATCAGGCGTACCTCAGAATTGCGGTACGGGATTGTCATTACCAATTTCACCAAGGTAATGGCGGATATGATGGTGCTCCTGCGGAAGCAAGGTGTCACTATTATCACATACTTGGATGATCTCCTCATAAAAGCGAGATCAAGAGAGCAGTTGCTGGACAGCGTATCACCTTCTCTGGAAGTGAAACGGCAACACGACTGGATTCTATATATTCCGAAGTCGCAGTTGGTTCCTACAGCTCATCTGCCTCGCCTAGGCATGATCCTAGACACAGACCAGAAGAGGGTTTATCTCCCGATAGAGAGAGCTCAGGAGCTCATGACACTGGTCAGGAATCCATTAAAAACAGGTGTCAGTGCATCACTGCACTCGAGTCCTGGGAAGGATGATGGCCTCATACGAGGCCATCCCCTTCGGCTGGTTCCATGCAAGGACAATGGAACTTACTGGACAAGTGGTCCGGATCACATCTTCAGATGCATCGGTTAATCACCCTATCCCCCAGGGCCAGGGTGTCTCTCCTGTGGTGGCTGCGGAGTGCTCACCTTCTCGAGGACCGCAGATTCGGCATTCAGGACTGGGTCCTGGTGACCACGGATGCAAGCCTCCGAGGGTGGGGGGCAGTTACACAGGGAAGAAAATTCCAAGGTTTGTGGTCAAGCCAACAGACTTGCCTTCACATCAATATCCTGGAACTAAGGGCCATATAAACGCCCTAAGTCAAGCGGAGTTCCTGCTTCGCGACCAACCGGTTCTGATCCAGTCAGACCGCAGGGGCTCATGTAAACCGCCAGGGCGGCACAAGGAGCAGGGTGGCGAGGGTAGAAGCCACCAGAATTCTTCGCTGGGCGGAGAATCAAGTAAGCGCACTGTCAGCAGTGTTCATTCCGGGAGTGGACACGACCTCCACCTGGGAAAGTGGTGACTTCATCAGGAAGTCTTCACGCAGTTTTGCAAATTGATGGAAACTGCCTCAGGTGGACTACATGGCGTCCCACCTCAATAAAAAGATAAAAAAGGTTTTACGCTGGGTCAAGGGACTTTCAGGCGATAGCTGTGGTCGCACTAGTAACACCGTGGGTGTTCCAGTCGGTCTATATATTCCCTCCTCTTCCTCTCAGACCCAAGGGCTGAGAATTGTAATAAACGGAGGAGTGTGAACAATATTCTCTGCTCCGGATTGGCCAAGAAGGACTCGGTACCCGGAACTGCAAGAAATGCTCTCAGAGGACCCATGGCCTCTGCCTCTCAGTCAGGACATGTTGCAACAGGGACCCTGTCTGATCCAAGACTTACCGCGGCTGCGTTGGACAGCATGGCGGTTGAACGCCGGATCCTAGCGGAAAAGGGCATTCCGGATGCAGTTATTCCTACGCTGATAAAGGCTAGGAAAGACGTGACAGCAAGACTTTTTCACTGTATATGGCGAAAATAGGTTGCTTGGTGTGTGGCCGGGAAGGCCCTACAGAGGAATTCCAGGGGGGTCGATTCCTGCACTTCCTACAGTCAGGAGTGACTATGGGCCTAAAATTAGGATCCATAAAGGCCAAGATTTCAGCCCTATCCCTTTTTCTCTCAAATAGAACTGGCTTCACTGCCTGAAGTTCGGACGTTGTTACAGGGGTGCTGCATATTCAGACCCTTTTGTGCCTCCAGTGGCACCTTGGGATCTTAACGTGTGTTGGTTTCCTAAAATCCCACTGGTTTGAGCCACTTAAGACCGTGGAGCTAAAATATCTCACGTGGAAAGTGGTCATGCTTTTGGCCTTAGCTTGGACTAGGCGTGTGTCAGAATTGGCGGCTTTGTCATGTAAAAGCCCATATCTCATCTTCCATATGGATAGGGCAGAATGGAGGACTTGTCCCCAATTTCTCCCTAAGGTGGTATCATCGTTTCATTTGAACCAACCTATTGTGGTGCCTGCGGCTACTAGGGACTTGGAGGATTCCAAGTTGCTGGACGTAGTCCGGGCCCTGAAACTTTATGTTTCCAGGACGGCTAGAGTCAGAAAAACTGACTCGCTATTTATCCTGCATGCACCCAACAAGCTGGGTGCTCCTGCTTCAAAGCAGACTATTGCTCGCTGGATCTGTAGCACGATTCAGCTTGCACATTCTGCGGCTGGACTGCCGCATCCTAAATTAGTAAAAGCCCATTCCACGAGGAAGGTGGGCTCTTCTTGGGCGGCTGCCCGAGGGGTCTCGGCTTTACAACTTTGCCGAGCTGCTACTTGGTCGGGTTCAAACACTTTTGCAAAATTCTACAAGTTTGATACCCTGGCTGAGGAGGACCTTGAGTTTGCTCATTCGGTGCTGCAGAGTCATCCGCACTCTCCCGCCCGTTTGGGAGCTTTGGTATAATCCCCATGGTCCTTACGGAGTACCCAGCATCCACTAGGACGTCAGAGAAAATAAGAATTTACTCACCGGTAATTCTATTTCTCGTAGTCCGTAGTGGATGCTGGGAGCCCGTCCCAAGTGCGGACTCTCTGCAATACATGTATATAGTTATTGCTTAACTAAAGGGTTATTGTATGAGCCATCTGTTGAGAGAGGCTCAGTTATTGTTCATACTGTTAACTGGGTATAGTTATCACGAGTTGTACGGTGTGATTGGTGTGGCTGGTATGAGTCTTACCCTGGATTCCAAATCCTTTCCTAGTAATGTCAGCTCTTCCGGGCACAGTTACCCTAACTGAGGTCTGGAGGAGGGGCATAGAGGGAGGAGCCAGTGCACACCAGATATAGTACCTAATCTTTCTTTTAAGAGTGCCCAGTCTCCTGCGGAGCCCGTCTATACCCCATGGTCCTTACGGAGTACCCAGCATCCACTACGGACTATGAGAAATAGAATTACCGGTGAGTAAATTCTTATTTTCAGAAACAATTGGCTTCTCTCCCTGAGGTCCAGATGTTCTTAAAAGGTGTTCTGCAGATACAGCCTCCCTTTGTGCCTCCCACGGCACCTTGGGATCTCAATTTGGTGCTGCATTTCTTCCAGTCGGACTGGTTTGAACCATTACAGGAGGTTGGCGTAAAGTACCTTACATGGAAGACTGTCATACTGTTGGCCTTGGCTTCAGCAAGACGTGTGTCGGAGCTAGGGGCGTTGTCTCAGAAGAACCCCTACTTAATTTTCCATGAGGACAGAGCTGAACTTAGAACTCGTCAGCAATTTCCTCCTAAGGTGATGTCCGCATTTCACATCAACCAACCTATTGTGGTTCCGGCTGTTACGGACACCTCTACTACTTCAAAGTCTTTGGATGTTGTGAGGGCTTTGAAGGTGTGCGAAAAAAGGACAGCTCGTCATAGGAAATCCGACTCGCTGTTCGATTACCCTAATAAAATTAGGTGTCCTGCTTCAAAGCAGTCAATTGCACGCTGAATCAGGCTCACTATTCAGCATGCTTATTCCATGGCAGGATTGCCTGTTCCATAATGTGTACAGGCCCACTCTACTAGGTCAGTTGGTTCTTATTGGGTGGCTGGCCGGGGTGTCTCGGCTTTACAGCTCTGCCAAGCAGCTACTTGGTCAGGTTCGAACACGTTTGCAAAGTTTTACAAGTTCGATACTTTGGCCTCTGAGGACCTTCAGTTTAGTCAGTCAGTTCTGCAGGATCCTCCGCACTCTCCAACCCGGTTTGGGAGTTTTGGTACTTCCCCATGGTACTAAATGGATTCCCAGTATCCCCAAGGACGTAAGAGAAAACAGGATTTTAATTACCTACCGGTAAATCCTTGGTTAACTATTGGTTAACTATTTTGGTTGGTTCAGCTGTTGCTGATCATGTTTCAAATTTGGTTAGCATGGCTGTTCTGTGTGTGCTGGTTCGTAATCTCACCACTTTCCTTATCTATCCTTCTCTCAAAGTATGTCCGTCTCCTCAGGCAGTTTTCTAGACTGAGTCTGGCTGGAGGGGCATAGAGGGAGGAGCTAGCGCCCACTATCAAATTCTTAAAGTGCCCAAGGCTCCTAGTGGACCCGTCTATACCCCATTGTACTAAATGGATTCCCAGTATCCCCTACGGACTACGAGAAAAGGATTTACCGGTAGGTAATTGAAATCTTATTTTCTTCAACTGGGTGTGCTGCTCCTCCCCTCTATGCCCCCTCCCACAGGCAGTTTAGAAAAATGTGCCCTCAGGAGAGAATGCACACTCTGGGAGCTCCAGAGTGTTTTCTTGAGTTTCTTTTAAAACTTTTATTATTTTCAGTATGCTGTTTGGGCAACAGCATACCTGCACCGTGGAAGTTAGGGGATGGGGGGCGGTCATAGGCCTTGTGAAGTGTCAGAGCCGCTTCCCCACTGCATGACCACCATCCTGAGAGGTTGTTGTACAGCGGGGCACTGCTCTTTGGCGGTCACAATCACAGCACGCCGCACACCCCTAACAATAGCCCAAAGGTGACGACAGTGGTGAGTACAAACCGGGGGCCCTGCTAGAGAGGTCCCCCGGTTTAAGGTGCGGCTGACATGCAGGGGAGGCATACGGGACCCTCCTGAGGACGACCCGCTATAGCCCCCTGTGTACACTGGCTAGCCGTGGCGTAAACTAACACTTGTGTGATGTTTTTAAGATGTTTGGGAGATATTGCCAGTATGGAAAACACTGTAGCTCCGGCACCATTGGAGGGGGCGGAGCTACCTCAGAGCGAGACCAGCGGTGTCCTCTGCTTACAGCTGCAGCAGCAGACACACACAGCTCCTCCAGGCTCTCAGGAAACACTGGAAAACTGGTACAGGGGTGTAGCAGAGGGGGAGAGCCGCTATTGAGAACAATCTGTGTCCTGTAAAGGACAGTAATCATAGGTGTTTCACCTTATAATATTAGTTTGCTGCCTCACTGGGGCTGTTTAGCTTGGGTGTGCTAGTCACTTCCTTTTGTCTCCCTCTCACATACATTAAGGGCAGGCTTGCTAATTTATACTTGTCTGTGTGTATGTGTATGTAAGTAAGTGTGATTTACTGTGACCATGGTAAAACACAAATTCTGCAGTGTGTGTCACACCAGGTTCTCTCCCTCAACATCTGATTCTGTATCATGTGAACAATGCAGCCAATCTTCACAACTCCGTGAGGGGCCTGTGGGGGGGGAGGGTCAAGAGCCTTTCTGACTATGTGCCATTAAAACCATGATGTCTAATATGTCATCTCAACTCACTGCTAATGCACAAAAAACTCAGCTACTGCAGCAAGCTGTTGCAGACCTCGCTGCCAGGGCAGATGCTCCACAGCCCCCCCCCCCCCCACCCCCTCCCTCTTGGGACCACAGAAATGTGGGTTGCCCGCTTTATTCTTAGATTCAGATGAAGAGGTTCAGAAGGATGGGGAGGGCTAGGATCCCATTAGTGTGGATTCCCCTTCTGCCCAGTGCATTGAACCCCTCATTCTAGCGATACGGGACGTGTTAAAGCTCCCTTTAGAGGATGCTGCGACACAGCAGCAGTTCTTCTTTACACAGAATAAGCAAAGTGTCACTTTCCCTGACTCTGCAGAGTTAGGTGATCTATTTAAGTTAGCCTGGAAAAATCCAGATAAAAAATACCAAGTGTCAAAAAGGTTTTTGCACACTTTCCCATTTGCTGCTGAAGGCAGGAAATTCTGGGAAGAACCCCTGGCTGTGGAAATATCAGTCTCTCACCTATCTAAAAAGGTTGTCCTGACTTCCTGTTTGGTGCTGCATGGAGTAGCAGCTCCCTGAGCCAGCTCCAGTGCCAGCCACCTATCTACCCTGCTACACGCTGTTTCCAGGCATCTAAACACCCCCTTACAGCACCCCATACCTGCCTCAGGTTGCCCCCCCCCCCTGTGTATGGATCTCTTCCTGGCTGGGATGCCGGGGAAATCAGCCCGTTCGCGGCCCGATCCTGATCGCGGGTCCACATCCAAAATGGCACCTGCCACTCAGCCTGATGCCGGGGACCCTGCCTCTGGACCACAGGCTGACGGACCTGCTTCAAAAAGGTCAGGTAAGCATCCTATCAACGCTGAGTAGCCCCCTGACCTCCCTCTGTCCTACCAAGATATAGTTAAAGCAGTGAGAGAGACAGTGCAGCTCCTGCTCCAGGAACAAGCACAAACACATGCTGCAGCGTTGCAACAAGCAGTTACTGATATAAAGAGTCAGTGTAAACAACTTGCTAAATGTATCTCTCATGTTGAACACACTGCTGGGGAAAATTTCCAAGCTATAGCTGACATGAAGGAGGGCATGATCAAGTTACATGATTCTGATGCAATGGTGAGGGCGAAGTTGGACGACCTCGAGAACAGATCGAGGTGAAACAACCTCCGTCTGATTGGCCTTCCGGAAGCCATCAAAGGACCCGCGTTGTATGACTTTCTGCATAATACCCTGCCTGATTTATTGGGGATACCTGACATTTGTTTTTCCGATTTAGTTGTGGAAAGGGCCCACAGGACGGGTCCTGCGCTTATGTCTTCCTCTACCTCTGCTAGACCCAGACCAGTGCTGTTTTGATGCCTCAACTTCTTACACAAAGAAGCCCTGTGGTCTGCATCACGCAAGAAGAAGGATCTCATTTGGGAAGAATCTCGGCTCTTAGTGTTCCAAGACTATTCCCCTGAGCTTACCAGGCTGCGTAAAGCTTTTTCCCCTACCTGTTCTAAATTGGCCCAAGCGGGGCTTAAGTTCACCTTGCTATACCCGGTGAGATTGCGGGTATTTGATGGTGCCCCATTTAAAGATTTCACTGTTCCTGAGGATGCAGAGGCATATATCTCCAAAGCAAATCGTTCCGAGAATAAGGCTGACTGACTATGTTGACCCAGGAATTTCATGGATAATGTGTAATTTTCCAATTTGCATGTGATAGCTGTTCGTTTCTGCAGTGCCCTTGTCATTTTATTTTTCCCTAATGTTTTGGATGTGGTCTTGCAGTCATGTACACCTTGTCTGACTCTGGACATGTCTTCAGACAGGGGCAGTCTCTGTACTGTTCTCTCCTTTCCTGTGGTCATATATTTATGTTTGGGTAACCAGTACTCCCTTTTTTATTATGATAGGTGGTGGTGGCTAGGAGTGAGTACCTCCATGCTGCATAGTGCAAGGCCTTCCTTGCCTGCAGTGAAGTCTCTTGAAGAGAGAATTCAGAGTTTTCCAAGCAAGGAATTCTCTGAAACTGTGTTTTTTGTTTTACTGTTAATATGTTTGTGTGTTGTTTTGGTGTGGCTGGGTATGTCTGGTTGTCTTGTGTCCCACCCTTCCCCTTCCCCTTCCTCAGGTTCCCCCCAGTATTTCCTTAGTTTTCTGGTCACGAATTGATATTATTATTACACTGTTTTATGTATTGTCTGTCTGTCTTTCTCAATATAAGACGGATTTATGGCTACTCTTAAAGTAGCGACCTGGAACGTCGGTGGTATACACTCACCGATCAAAAGAAAAAAATGTCTTATGTAGCTGAATAAATTGAAGCTAGATTTTGTACCCTTGCAGGAAACATATCCCCTCTCCCCCGAAGCCCAAAAATTGGGTACTTTAGCTGGCGTGTTCTTGGTGATGCCCCCTATTCCACAAAAGCTAGAGGTGTTATGATTCTAGCCAGATCCTGACTCCCGATCCAGATAATAACATCTGTCCCAGACCCAGAAGGCCGGTTTATAGTACTGGAAATTGATGTTTATAATATGAGATGTTTTCTGTGCTGGTTATGCCCCCAATAAGTACTCTGAACAATTTATCCGCCTACTCATTTCAAAACTTCTCCCGTATTCATCTATGCCGTTAATTATAATCGGGGATTTCAATATGATATCCTCGAAAATACTGGACACTAATTCTTCCACACACTCGAGATCCCCCCCCAGCTTGGTATTCCATATATAATGCAACAATTGAAGACTACTGATGTGTGGAGAATCTTTCACCCTACGGAGAAGGAATTTACATGTCTCTCTGCCGCTCATCATACATTGATAGTGTTTTGGGAGGACTTTCAAAAGGAAAATGCTGACATGGCTCTAGCTGACCCTCAACTTTTTTGGCAGGCCGCAAAAGCGGTTCTTCGAGGTCGTATAATAGAATTTGTATCTTGCCGCAAAAAGCAGTTTGCTACCACTTTTAAATTAGCCCAACAGACATTGACTGAGACTTATACTACTTTTAAGACGAAACCCACATTATCCTCCAGATATTTCTACCTTGCAGCTAAAACCCACTTTGAGGCCACTTTAAAAACCTTAGGAGATAGACATGCCTTCCATAAAAATCATAGGTTTCACCGTTTTGGAAATAAAACAGGACGACTGTTATCAAATTTATTAAAGGGAGTTTCTCCAGACTCGCTTATACAGGCGCTTAAACGCCCTGATGCTTCCCTTGCTACAGAATCTAGAGATATAGCGGCTGTGCTTTCCGGTTTTTACTCGGATATATATGCAACCCCCCAGATTGATTTGGATTCTAAATCTTCTTTTTGTCAGTCTCTGCAGTTACCGGTTCTTGATTCTTCTCTGGCTAATGGCATCTGTGCTCCAATTACTCTTCCAGAAGTTGAGAAAGCAATAAGGTCTCTGAAGCCAGTTAAGACTCCAGGTCCCGATGGTTTTTCAGGGGAATTTTATAAAATCCTACATTCTCGCATAGTGACAACACTGACGAACGTGTTAAACGTTATTTTGTGTTCCCATGAAATCCCACGATTCTTTAATGACGCTATGATTCGTCTTCTCCCTAAACCAGGGAAAGACCTTAATCTCCCGGGCAGCTATAGGCCCATCTCACTACTTAATGTAGATTACAAATTATTTACAAAAATTTTAGCAGATTAAAATCCCTTTTACCCTCTTTAATTCATATAGACCAGACTGGATTTATCACTGGGCGGCACTCCTCTAACAATATTCGAAAAGTCCTGGCTGCGGCGCACTGGGTGGGGACCAGAACCCACACTTTATATTGTCTATAGATGCTGAGAAAGCTTTTGATTTAGTCAGTTGGGATCATCTGTTTACTACGTTATCACACTTTGGGTTTCCGCTGGGCCTCTCCAGTGTGCTGCAAACCCTGTATGCCTCCTCAAGCTCACGTATACTCTGCAATGGCTATCTCTCTGAACCAGTGCAATTGTATAGAGGTACCCAACAGGGCTGCCCCCTATCCCCCTTACTGTTCGCCCTAGCTATAGAGCCTCTGGCTGTAGCTTTGAGAGAACTCCAGCAGTTTTCTGGAATTTCTATCGGTCATCAAGAATTGAAATTAAGCCTTTTTGCTGATGACATGTTATTGTTTATTACAGACCCCCACAAATCGATACCAGACATAATGTCCTTGCTATTGAAGTTCGGCTCCATTGCTGGATATAGAATTAACATGTATAAATTCGAACTTTTACCACTTAACCCCCCCGCATTACACATGGCCTCCTTTTCTGTCCTGTCGCAATTTACATTTAACACTTCCACACTTAAATACTTGGGCATCCTTATCCCTATAGAGCTTTCAAATCTTTATTCAGTTAATTTTTCTCCTATCCTGACTAAGGTGTCACAATCTTTATTTTCTTGGTCTACGCTCCCTATCTCCTTACTAGGTAGAGTATCTGTACTAAAAAGCATCATATTCCCTAAGATTTCTTATGCTCTTCAATTATTACCTCTTCAACTTAACAAGGCTGATCTTCTTGCTTATGACAGACTATTCACAAAATTTGTATGGAGTGGAGAACGATCCCGCATAGCCCTATCCAAACTCAAGCTTAAGAAACCCAGTGGGGGTCTAGCGGTACCGGATTTATCAGCGTTCTCCAGGGCAGTTTCTTTTAGATACCTTTCAGATTGGCTATTAGAGTCTTCCACCTATGCTAACTATGATATGATATTGAACAAGCTCTTGTGGCACCGTATGATCTGCGTGCACTGATACATACCCCCAAAAATCTGTTACCCTTAAGTGTCAAGAACAATATACTATTTTGGGATACTTACCAAGCTTGGGGGACCATAAATTTTGCCTTAGATAGACATCCTGGGCAATCTAGATTTATTCCATTTTTGGGCAACCCTTGTTTTACACCGGCTTTGGAAAACATCAGGTTTCAAAATTGGAAACAGAAAGGTGGTGAGAGATGTTTTTGTTCCAGGAGATGTTCTGTACTCCTCTCAGGACCTAGTGGAGAAGTTTGGACTTCATTGCTCAGACTTTTTTAATGTATCTCCAACTTCTCCACTATGTCCAGTCCTTACCGCCTGTGTGGAGGTCCGAGGATGGGCCTGATCCCCTGGTAGCTTTGCTCACTAGGACGAACAAACAAGGTTTTAAGACCCAATGGATTTACTGGGTAATAAGTTAAATAAGATGTGGTTACTTTGGTCACAGTGGTGGAGTGTTGATTTTTCCCGGGATGTAGCTTGGGCAGATATCTTTAAAGTTGTACCAAATGTATTTAAAGTGTTACACTCTTCCCAACTGCAGGAAACTCATTACAAATTTTTACACAGAGCTTATATATCGCCGGGAAGGCGGAAACATATGGTTCCTGCGGAATCAGGCAGGTGCCCCAAGTGTAAGGCACCAGATGCCTCCTTTATGCATAATTTCTGGCATTGCCCCAAGATAATGAAGTTTTGGCACAAGGTACAATGGTACATAAGCCACACTTTTGGTATTAACATCCCCCTGACTCCGGATTCCTTTCTGGGCATGTTTGTTTCGACCTGGAACTTACCTCGCTCTCACTCAAATTTTATTCCCCTATTATGGGTGATTCTTACAGTTGGGAAGAAACTGATTTTAACTCAATGGATCTGTGCGTCCCCCCCAAGGTTGGAAGTTTTGACATCCTCTTTGATAACACTATTATACTTTGAGCGGCAATCCACCTTGCCAGATTTAGGTACCAAAGTAACCCTCTTTTATAAGAAATGGGGCTCCCTGGTGGAATCCTTAGCTCCTTTGCAGCGCACTCATATATTACAACTGTTTGATGGCCTTTCGTTGACATCTTACAAAACTGTGTCTGATGACTGATCATTTTGTCTATTAGTTCTGTTATTACCCAATATATGTTTTAAAAAAAATATAATTTATTCTCTTTTTGACTACTGGTAGGGGAGTCCTGACCCCCCCCCCCCCCTGTCCCTTTTTTTTCGTCTGTGTGTCTTGTGGTATGAATGTGTGGTTGAATGTTCTTTCGAATTTGTTTATTTTATTGGTTATGTGAATTGCCATTCTTTATATCTCTGGGGAGTTGTTTGAAGAATACGTTTTTGAGATGACGGTTTATGATCCCCTCCATCTTATCACATTCTGATTTGTACAATTCTAATGCTACATGGCTTTTTGATACCGATTGTCTGTTTGTATTCATTATTGAAAAATTCTCAATAGAAATATTTTCAATAAAAAAAAAAAAAAAAAAGGTGGCCCTGCCTGTCCCGGGCTCCTTTACCATAAAGGACCCTGGGGTCAGAAAAATAGAGACTACACTGAAGTCTATCTACACTGCAGCGGGTGTATCACAAAGGCCGTTCATAGAAGGATACTGGATGACCCATGCCATTCATACGTGGGCTACTCAAATTCAGGAGGGCCTCTCTGGGGATATGCCCCTGGTTACTCTGGTGACTCTTCTTAGGCACATTCAGGACACTGCTCGCATCCTGTGTGACTCTCTCAAAGAGATGGGCATTATTAATGCTAGGACCTCTGTCATGGCAGTTTCGGCATGCAGGGTTTTGTGGTTGCGCCAATGGATAGCGGACACGGATTCAAAGCGCAGTGTGGAGTCTCTCCCTTTTAATGAGAAATGGCTCTTCGGGGTTGAGTTTGATACGTGGATTTCTAAAGTTTCTGCGGGGAAATCCACATTTCTCCCCTCTGGAGCCTCTAGGCGGACCTACCCGGGGCAGTTTGTCCAGTCCTTTCGGTCTAACAGATTTTGTTCTAGGGCCAGAGGTGCCTCCAATGCGACTAGAGGCACCAGAGGTAAGACAAGAAAACCAGAAATCGCTGGTTCTTAGGATTAGAGCACTGATTTAGCTTCCACCAAGGCCTCAGCATGACAGTGTCCACCCGCACCGAGGGGATCTCGAGATGGGGGCTCGGTTGTGTCACTTCAGCCGCACCTGGAAAGGGTCCTGCCAGGATGCCTGGGTACGGGACCTCATTTTTCAGGGCTACAAGCTGGAGTTCGATGCTGCTCCTCCCCAACGATTTTTCAAATCAAGCTTACCAGCTTTGGAGGATACACGAGTTACGCTGCAACAGGCTATCCTAAAGTTGGTTCAGTCCCAAGTCATTGTACCAGTGCTGATACAACAACATGGAAAAGGTTATTACTCCAACCTGTTTGTGGTACCGAAACTGGACAATTTGGTAAGGCCCATTTTGAATCTAAAATCCTTGAAACCTTAGCTAAAGGTTTTCAAGTTTAAGATGGAATCCCTGCGAGCAGTGATTGCGGGCCTGGAAGAACAGGAATTCATGGACTCCCTGGATATCAAGGACGCCTATCTCCATATTCCAATTTGGCCACCTCATCAGGCTTACCTGAGGTTTGCCCTACTGGACGATCACTACCAGTTCCAGACGCTACCCCTCAGCCTGTCAAGAGCTCCAAGGGTATTCACGAAAATAATGGCGGGGATGATGTTCCTGCTCTGGGTCTAGGGGGTCAATGTTATTCCTTACCTGGACGATATCCTGATAAAAGCAAGATCCAGGGAGCTTTTATTGCTCCATATCGACTGCACTATCCAACTTTTATCACACCATGGGTGGATTCTCAATTTACAGAAGTCCCACCTGGAGCAGACTCAGCGACTCCTGTTCCTGGGGATGTTGCTGAATACTGTGGCCCAGAAAGTGTTCCTCCCAGAGCACAAAGCGAGAACATTTCAGGAGATAGTCCGCATGGTTCTCCGACCAGCTCAAATATCCATCTTTGCATAAGATTGTTAGGGAAGATGGTAGCCTCATACGAGTCAATCCAATATGGAATGTTCCATGCCAGAACATTTCAATTGGATCTCCTGAGCAAGTGGTCCATATCACATCTCCAGATGCACCGGATAATACGGATTTCACATCAGGCCAGGATTTCCCTCCTGTGGTGGCTGCAGTCTTCAAATCTACTAGAAGTCCGAAGTTTCGGGATTCATGATTGGATCCTCCTCACGACGGATGCGAGTCTCAGAGGGTGGGGAGCTGTCACCCAAGGGGCTCAGTTCCAGGGCAGGTGGTCAGCCCACGAAGCCCTCCTTCTGATCAACAGCCTGGAACTTCGAGCGATTTACAGTGCTCTGGTTCAGGCCTCTCCTTTACTCAGGAATCACACGATCCAGGTACATTCGGACAACGCCACGGCAGTGGCGTACATCAGTTGACAAGGAGGAACAAAGAGCAGGGCCTGCATGCAAGAGGTGTCAAGGAATCTCCTCTGGGCAGAAAGAAATGCAAGAGCAATGTCTGCAATCTTCATTCCGGGAGTAGACAACTTAGAAGCGGACTTCCACCCGGGAGAGTGGGGGCTTCACCATCAGGTGTTTCAGCAGATCATTGACTGGTGGGGCTGTCCACAAATAGACATGATGGCTTCTCGACTCAACAAGAAGCTTCGTTAGTATTGCTCACGAACCTGGGACCCTCAGGCAAGGGCTGTGGATGCATTGACGTCGCCTTGGCCTTACCGGCTGGTCTATCTGTTTCCTCCGATTCCATTGCTCGCAAGGGTGCTCAGGCTAATCAGGAATCAAGGAGTTGAGGCAATTCTGATTGCCCCGGATTGGCCCCTGTGGGTTTGGTATACGGATCTTCTGGGCATGTCCGTCAAAGACCCATGGCCTCTACCACTGAGAAGAGATCTTCTTCAGCAGGGACCATTCGTCTACCCGGACTTACGCTGGCTTCGTTTGATGGCATGGAAGTTGAGCGGAACATCCTAGCTCACAAGGGTCTTTCCAAAAAGGTTATTGCTACCATGGTTCAGGCCAGAAAACCTGTAACGTCAAAACACTATCATCATATCTGGAGGAGATATGTCTCTTGGTGCGAGGACCACACGTATCCGCCTGCAGAGTTCTACTTGGGACATTTCCTCCGTTTCCTGCAGGCTGGTGTGGATAAGTGCTTACGTCTGGGTTCCATTAAGGTCCAGATTTCAGCTCTCTACTTTTTCTTCCAGAAGAAATTGGCAGTGTTGCCAGAAGTGCAGACCTTCTTGCAAGGGGTGCTTCACATTCAGCCTCCTTTTGTGCCGCCCCCTGCACCCTGGGATCTGAATGTTGTGTTGGAATTTGTACAGTCCTCCTGGTTTGAACCTCTGATGACGTGGAAGATGGTGATGTTACTGGCCCTGGCTTCTGCTAGGCATGTATCAGGACTGGGGGCCTTATCGTGTAAAAGTCCCTACTTGGTCTTTTCACGGGGACAGAGCAGAGCTCCAGACTAGGAAGCAGTTCCTGCAGAAGGTTGTCTCTGCATTCCACTTGAATCAACCTATAGTGGTTCCATCTGGTTCTGGCTATTCTGCTCCTCTGGAGGCATTGGATGCTGTGTGAGCCTTGAAGATCTATGTCAAGAGAACGGCTCAAATCAGAAAGACGGATTCCTTGTTTGTGCTATACGTTGCGCAGAAAAAGGGTTGCCCTGCTTCAAAGCAGTCCATTGCTCGTTGGCTTCGACTTACTGTCCAACAGGCTTATGTGTCGGCAGCCTTACCTGTTTCACAGTATCTGAAGGCCCACTCTACAAGATCGGTGGGGTCTTCCTGGGTGGCTGCTCGGCCTTGCAACTATGTCTAGTTGCTACCTGGTCGGGAAAGAACACCTTTGTAAAGTTCTACAGTTTGATACCCTGGCCAAAGAGGATACCCAGTTTAGGCAAGCGGTGCTGCAGAAGTCTGCACACACTCCTGCCCGTTCTGGAAGCTTTGCGACGTCGCCATCGTACTAGATTCGCCCAATATCCCTTATGGATGCTAGAGAATATAGGATTTTAATTACCTACCAGTAAATCCTTTTCTCGTAGTCCATAAGGGATATTGGGCGCCTGCCTCAGTGTGTTGACTATTCTGCAGGTGGTCTCTTATATGGTTGCTGGTTGTTTTATGTTTGTGGTGTGCTGGTGTATAAATCTCACCACTCGTTATGTCCCTTCTCTCAAATATGTCCTTTCTTCTTTGGGTACTGCTTTACCTATAACTGCCTGTGGGAGGGGGAAAAGAGGGAGGAGCCAGCACACCCAGTTGAAGAAATTTAAAGTGCATCGGCTCCTTTGGACCCCGTCTATATCCCATTGTACTAGATTCCCCCAATATCCCTTATGGACTACGAGAAAAGGATTTACCGGTAGGTAATTAAAATCCTATTTTTTCAAACCCAGCCAGTGACATGGAAGTTAGGAGCTGATTGGCTGTTACTTTATCACCATGAAATGTATCACTTTTCAAGGCTTATACATCTCAGTATTAATGTGCCTGCAAACTAGCTGTATGTGCTACAGAGCGGGACATTATTCCTCCTCCAGAGCTATTACAACCCACACTAACCTCTGTGTTGTAATTAGTGATGTGCACCAGAAATTTTTCGGGTTTTCGTTTTGGATTCGGTTCCACGGCTGTGTTTTGGATTCGGACGCGTTTTGGCAAAACCTCCCTTTTTTGTCGGATTCGGATGTGTTTTGGATTCGGGTGTTTGTTTACAAAAACCCCTCAAAAACAGCTTAAATCATAGAATTTGAGGGTCATTTTGATCCCATAGTATTATTAACCTCAATAACCATAATTTCCACTCATTTCCAGTCTATTCTGAACACTTCATACCTCACTATTATTTTTAGTCCTAAAATTTGCACCGAGGTTGCTGGATGGCTAAGCTAAGCGACCCAAGTGGCCGACACAAACACCTGGCCCATCTAGGAGTGGCACTGCAGTTTTCTAGCGAGAGGATGAGTGCTTCCATCCTCATGTGAATCTGAACCACTAGCCATGTACATAGGCTAGGGCCTCAGCCGTTCCTTGCCGCTCCGTGTCGTAAATGGCATATTGGCAAGTTTACGCTTCTCATCAGACGCTTTTAATTTTGATTTTTGGGTCATTTTACTGAACTTTTGTAGTATACTTGACGACACAGAGGTAGAGCAATGGACTACTGTACCGTACTGCTATATATATATATATATATATATATACTGGTGGTCACAGCAACATTCTGCACTGTCCCCTCCTACTATATACTGCGCACAACTAAAATGCAGCACAGGTATGGATGCATAGTATACTTGACGACACAGAGGTAGAGCAGTGGACTACTGTACCGTACTGCTATATATATACTGGTGGTCACAGCAACATTCTGCACTGTCCCCTCTTACTATATACTGCGCACAACTAAAATGCAGCACAGGTATGGATGCATAGTATACTTGACGACATAGAGGTAGAGCAGTAGACTACTGTACCGTACTGCTATATATATACTGGTGGTCACAGCAACATTCTGCACTGTCCCCTCCTACTATATACTGCGCACAACTAAAATGCAGCACAGGTATGGATGCATAGTATACTTGACAACACAGAGGTAAAGCAGTGGACTACTGTACCGTACTGCTATATATATATATATATATATATACTGGTGGTCACAGCAACATTCTGCACTGTCCCCTCCTACTATATACTGTGCGCAACTAAAATGCAGCACAGGTATGGATACATAGAATACTTGACGACACAAAGGTAGAGCAGTGGACTACTGTACCGTACTGCTATATATATACTGGTGGTCACAGCAACATTCTGCACTGTCCCCTCCTACTATATACTGCGCACAACTAAAATGCAGCACAGGTATGGATGCATAGTATACTTGACGACACAGAGGTAGAGCAATGGACTACTGTACTGTACTGCTATATATATACTGGTGGTCACAGCAACATTCTACACTGTCCTCCTACTATATACTACAATGCAGCACAGATATGGAGCGTTTTTCAGGCAGAGAACGTAGATATTTTCAGCACACTGAGCACAGATATTTTCAGCACACTGAGCAGATATTTGCAGCACACTGAACACAGAAACTGAGAGAACGCAGCCACGTCCTCTCGCTATCATCTCCAAAGCACGAGTGAAAATGGCGGCGGCGCGTGGCTCCTTATATAGAATACGAATCTCGCGAGAATCCGACAGCGGGATGATGACGTTCGGGCGCGCTCGGGTTAACCGAGCATGGCGGGAAGATCCGAGGCTGCCTTGGAACCATGTAAAATGGGTGAAGTTCGGGGGGTTCGGATCCCGAGGAACCGAACCCGCTCATCACAAGTTGTAATGGGAGGTTCTGAGGAAGGCAACGTTCTGAAAAGGCACGTTAACGGAAATGTAGCTATGGTTGGACATAAGCATAAAAACTACTGTTTTCAGGCGTATCTTTGCAGGGGTGACTTAAAAGAGAAGGGAATCCATGTGCAGTCTCCATGTGAGCACCGCACTGTAATGCCGGTACAGTTACCGTACTGACTGTGGTATTGTTTCCAGAGTCTACTAAACATTAGCAGTAGAAAACACATTACAGGAATAAACAAATATTGTTCTCAGTTAACATTTATGGACCTCCCAAGAAGTAAGCTAGACCACTGTAAAATTGTGTGGCAATTATAATTTTGAAAATGACTGCAATAATCTGATGAATTTGTCAAAAAGTATATGCGTCTAAACTGTGGTGATCAAATGTACTGAACTAATGCAGTATTTATTAATGGTGCAAGTTTCTAATGGCTTTATTTCTTGATACTCTGGCTTGCTCCATAGTTACTTGGGGCAACTGCAATTGAAGATAAGTTGCAAGATGGTGTTCCAGAAACAATACAGTTATTGAAAAATGCTAATATGAAAGTATGGATGTTGACTGGAGACAAGCAAGGTAAGCTTTTCGTTTTAGTAAATTATATTGCAGCTTTTCAATGTTGCCTTCCAAATAAATAGAAAAGTAAAGACTTACTCTCTTTCCACTCCTTTATATGCTCTACTGTCTGCCGGGTCGATTGGTTGATTGACTTTCTGGATTTGGGGATTTTTTTGTGGATGGGTCGACGGCCCGTGACTTCTAGCAGGCATTACATATATAGATTTTTATTTATTTTTGTTGTGTTTACATCTGGAGAAATTGATGCGATGTATCTATACCGGTGGAGAATCATTACTTTATATATTCTTTTTCTCCTGACGCTTTGACTAGACTCTTCAATATTCCGCCATTGCACATTACACATATGTTCTGTTTGTTGGAATATTTAGATATATTATTTGTGGAAAATTTTGAAAATGTGTTTTGATTTCTCTTTGTTCTAATGCAAGATTAGAATATTTCATATTCTACAATCTTCCGACAGGTTGACCCTATGCCCAGATTGTTATACCATACTGTCTTAATATTCTTTGTCTCAAATTGTTATGTCTTTATCTCTGTAATGTGAGAAATCGTAATAAAAACATTTTGGGGAAAAAAAGAAAAGTAAAGACACTAGCAGTGGTAGCACAACGGAAAAAGACACAGACTTGTAAAAGATGCTCACCTCATACTTAGACATCACCATGTGGAGTGGTGTCTCGCTCGATGACATCACTGAGGCATGGTACCTGATGTCAAGGGAGACACATCCCCATGTGGTGAAGGCTGTAGCTTCTATAAAGTGAGCACTTTTGTATTGTCATTGTTATTGATGATAATGACTACATTGAAATGTCAGCTACTTAGCAGCTTTTTGTAATGCACTCCAGTGTCTGCAGGAATGTACTGGTGTTTGAACTGTTATGCAAAACAAATGGACTCACAGACAAACTGGGGAATATGACATAACGTACACAGAAGGTGATAGGGTAACAAAATACACACACAGTGAACAGAGAAGCCCAGAGGCTAAGGAACTGGGTATCTCCCTTGTATTAGAACTGCTCAGATGTAAAAAGCAAGATGTTGTGTTTTAATACGTAGAGAACCCGAAATGCTGTTGCTAAGGGCAACAGCAAAACCCTAAAGGGTTACCAACGAGTGTGGCAGTAAACTCCTTGGTCAGAGATGGAATGATAGACACAAGGAGAGCCTCCACAATCCTGATTCTCACTTGCAGTGCACAGGTTTAAGCTTACTGCCACTAAACTGACCCCTGACACCTAGCACAGTGAGACAGGATTAGACAGGCAAGTGTTAGAATACAGCCGCAAACTTGCTAAGTTCACAGAGTAATAACAGAACCCCAGCAAGCTAAACGACTGACTCCAGTCTTACTGCTAGGTCTGGATTGGCAGAGTGTAATACCAAATCCCCAGGCCTATTTGCAGTAAGCAACAAACAAATACAAAGCTACACAGTACTGGCTAACTTTCATGAACTGACTAACCAACAGAGATTCAGCAGCATCTGCTTACCCTGAAAAGAGGCCTTATAAAGCAGGTGCTGTCCACGCCCCACTCAGACCTCACAGACTGTGAGCACGAAAACCAGCACCGGATCCCCTGCCGTGCACAGAGCCTATAACCACTGCACAGCAAAAGACCCGAACCGGAGTATCAGCTGCGCTCAGGTTACTCCACTAGCACTTGTCTCCCGGTTGCCATGACGACGTGGCAGCACAGGGCAGGAGACCCTAACAGTACCCCCCCTCTGACGAGGGGTCAAAGAACCCCTACCACCGGGTTTATCGGGGAACTGCGAGAAGAAAGAGCGTATCAGTCTGGGGGCATGAAGATCACAACTGCGCACCCACGACCGCTCCTCCGGGCCATACCCCTTCCAGTGCACCAAAAATGACAGCCGACCCCGAACCACCTTGGAGTCAAGAATCCTTTCAACAACAAACTCCCTCTGGCCACGTATCAGAAGAGGGGAAGGTCTTCCACTGGAAGAAGGATTACTAATCGCCCGTTTTAAAAGGGAACAATGAAATGTTTTATTGATACCCAAAGAACGGGGCAGATCTAACTGAAATGCCACCGGATTGATAACCCTGGTGATCTTATAAGGGCCGATGAACCGGGGCCCTAACTTATGAGATGGCTGTCTCAACTTCAAATTCTTGGTAGACAACCAGACGAAGTCTCCTAATTTGAAGCTGCAGGGTCTTTTCCGCTTATCAAAAACCCTTTTGGTCACTAATGACACAGACACAAGGGCTTTCTTCACTTTCCGCCAAATACCTCTAAGGACCGAAACCACAGAGGAACCACCAGGCGTGGAGTCCAGGGGGTCAAAAGAATTGGCCTTAGGATGATGCCCATACACACAAAGGAAGGGAGAGATCCCTGTAGCAGAGTGAGCCGCGTTGTTATAGGCAAACTCCGCCATGGACAGATGAGCAACCCAGTCAGTCTGACACTTGGAGACATAACACCTGAGGAACTGCTCCAAGGACTGGTTCACCCTTTCAGTCTGCCCATTAGACTGCGGATGGTAGCCTGACGACAAGCTGACAGAAATCTGGAGATCGGAACAAAATGCCCTCCAGAATTTGGCCACAAACTGGGATCCGCGGTCAGAGACCACATCAAGTGGCAACCCGTGGAGACGCACAACATGCAGCATAAATAATTCAGACAGGCGTCTGGCTGATGGCAGCCCAACCAGTGGAACGAAGTGCGCCATCTTCGAAAACCTGTCAACGACAACCCAGATGGCTGTCATCCCCGAGGATTTGGGCAAGTCCACCACAAAATCCATTGAAATGTGGGTCCATGGCTTAGATGGGATAGAGAGTGGATGTAATGGGCCAACAGGAACCCCTCTAGGAGTCTTATTTCGGGCACAGATGTCACATGCCCGAACCCACTGATCCACATCCTTAGCCACCGAGGGCCACCACACCGCCCTAGATAGCAACTCCCGAGTTCTGGCAATACCCGGGTGACCTGCCGACTTCTTGGCATGGAATTCCAGGAACACTCGCTGTCTTAACCTAGGAGGCACAAACAAAAGACCTACCGGAAGGTCTGGAGGAGCCTGCTCCTGTGCTCTAAGGACTAATGATAAGAGGTCCTGGGTAATGCCCACTTTAATACATGATGGGGAAACAATGGGCAACGGCTCCTCGGTGGTCTCCTGGATTGGAGCAAAACTCCGCGAGAGCGCATCAGCCTTGATGTTTTTTGACCCAGGGCGATATGTTATCAAAAAATTAAAGCGAGCAAAAAACAAAGCCCATCGTGCCTGCCTGGCATTGAGACGCTTCGCTGACTCTAAATATGCCAGATTCTTATGGTCAGTGAGAATTGAGACCACAAACTTAGCCCCCTCAAGCCAGTGTCTCCACTCCTCGAGTGCATCCTTAATAGCCAACAATTCCCGGTTACCCACGTCATAATTCATCTCGGCAGGCGAAAATTTACGGGAAAAGTAAGCACAGGGATGAAGGCGATTATCAGACACTCCCATCTGAGAAAGCACTGCCCCAATACCCATCTCAGAGGCATCCACCTCCACCACAAAAGGACGCTCTGGATCTGGGTGTCGCAGCACCTTGGCCGAAACAAATGCCCTTTTGAGACGGGCAAAAGCCGCTTTAGCCTCACAAGACCAGTGAGCAACATCCGCCCCTTTCTTAGTGAGTGCCACCAAGGGCGCCACTATAGACGAAAATCCAGCGATAAATCGTCTATAAAAATTCGCAAAGCCCAGGAAACGCTGAAGCGCCTTCAAACTAGTGGGCTGCACCCAATCCAGGACTGCCTGTACCTTGGAACCCTCCATTTGGAAACCTTCTGGGGAGATAATATATCCTAGAAATGCGATTTGCTGAACTTCAAATTCGCACTTCTCCAGCTTCGCCCCAAGCCGGTGGTCTCTTAGTTTCTGGAGGACTAAGCGTACATGCTTCCGATGTTCCTCCAGGGAATGGGAGAAGATTAGGATGTCATCTAAGTATACAACTAAGAATCTATCCAAATATTCCCTGAGCACATCATTCATGAAATCCTGGAAGACTGCCGGGGCATTACAGAGCCCAAAAGGCATCACCAAATATTCATAATGCCCTGAGTGGGTATTAAAGGCAGTCTTCCATTCATCCCCCTCTCTTATTCGGATTAGATTGTACGCACCACGTAGGTCAATCTTAGAAAAAATGGTGGCAGTACGAAGCTGGTCAAACAAGACCGAAATGAGAGGCAGTGGGTATGAGTTTTTAATCGTGATACGGTTCAATTCCCTGAAGTCGATGCAGGGTCGCAACGAACCGTCCTTTTTACCCACGAAGAAGAACCCCGACCCAACTGGAGACTGTGAAGGTCTGATAAATCCCTTAGCCAAGTTCTCCTGAATGTACTCTGCCATAGCCTGAGTCTCAGGACGTGACAGGGAGTACAACCTGCTCTTGGGAAGCTTAGCATTTGGCAACAAATCAATGGCACAGTCATAGGGGCGATGGGGAGGTAGTACCTCTGCAACTTTTTTGGAGAACACGTCCGCAAAATCTGCATAACACACTGGCAATCCTGGCAAACTTAGCTGCGAGAGCCTGACTGGAAGGCTCAAGCAACTCCTGAAACAATCAGTACCCCAACTAAGAATCTCCCCAGAGACCCAGTCAAATTGAGGATTGTGGGCCCTTAACCAGGGTAACCCCAACACCAATGGGGCAAAAGTACAGACAGTCACATAAAAGGACAATTTTTCAGAGTGTGTGGCTCCAATAAACAAAGAAATCTGGCTAGTGCAAGAGGTAATTTTACCTTGGGATAATGGTTCCCCGTTTAACCCACAAATCTCAATTTCCGATGCCAAGGGTACTAAGGGAACAGAGTGTTTTAGGGCGAATTGGCGGTCCATAAAAACCCCGTCGGCCCCACTGTCCACAAAGGCCTCAGTCTTGACAGTTTGACCGAGGATCTTCAAGGTCACCGGAATGATAAAAGTCTTCTTGGGAAATTCTGACTTCTGGCCTGACAGGATATTTCCCATCACCCTCAGGCCCTGAAGTTTTCCGGCTTTTCTGGGCATGATACTACCACATGACCTTTATTCCCACAGTACAAACACAACCCCTGCTGTCTCCTCCGCGTCTTCTCACGCGAGGAGAGGCGGGTAGCCCCAATCTGCATAGGCTCCTCAGAAAATTCCTCAGAGTCTGAGGTTCCCTTGGGAAGGAAGGAAATCTCAGTCTCCCTTTCAAGCCTACGCTCTCTCAGCCGTCTATCCACCCGGATGGATAACTGCATGAGCTGATCCAAGCTATCAGGCAAGGGATATTGTACCAGTTGGTCCTTTATCTGGTTAGAAAGACCTCTTCGGTACTGGTGTCTCAGGGCTGGGTCATTCCACTGGGTATCATGGGCCAACCTCCGAAACTCCGTACAGTAAACCTCAACTGGCCTTCGCCCTTGCTTAAGGATCGAAATCTGAGCCTCGGCTGAGGCCGTCTTGTCAGGGTCATCATACAACATGCCCAGTACCGTAAAAAAAGCATCAACACTTTTAAGCGACGGACAGTCAGGCTGCAACCCATATGCCCAGACCTGTGGGTCTCCTTGTAGCAAGGAAATCACTATGCCCACCCGCTGAATCTCCGACCCAGAAGACTGAGGCCTAAGCCGGAAGTATAGCTTGCAGCTCTCCTTGAAACAAAAGAACTGCGAGCGATCTCCAGAAAAACGATCCGGGAGATTTACTTTCGGCTCCTTAACCCCTGCAGGTGCTGCTGCTGCGGGAGCTCCGCCAGCAGCCTGGGAGGTGTGCATTTTAATGGACAAATCATTAAATTGTCGAGTCAGGACCTGCACCTGATCGACCACCTGTTGCAACGTATTTTGAGGGGTATGCTCCATATTCCCACAAAATTTCAACAGGAGTATTAGGCTGCTGAATATGTTATGCACTCCAGTGTCTGCAGGAATGTACTGGTGTTTGAACTGTTATGCAAAACAAATGGACTCACAGACAAACTGGGGAATATGACATAACGTACACAGAAGGTGATAGGGTAACAAAATACACACACAGTGAACAGAGAAGCCCAGAGGCTAAGGAACTGGGTATCTCCCTTGTATTAGAACTGCTCAGATGTAAAAAGCAAGATGTTGTGTTTTAATACGTAGAGAACCCGAAATGCTGTTGCTAAGGGCAACAGCAAAACCCTAAAGGGTTACCAACGGGTGTTGCAGTAAACTCCTTGGTCAGAGATGGAATGATAGACACAAGGAGAGCCTCCACAATCCTGATTCTCACTTGCAGTGCACAGGTTTAAGCTTACTGCCACTAAACTGACCCCTGACACCTAGCACAGTGAGACAGGATTAGACAGGCAAGTGTTAGAATACAGCCGCAAACTTGCTAAGTTCACAGAGTAATAACAGAACCCCAGCAAGCTAAACGACTGACTCCAGTCTTACTGCTAGGTCTGGATTGGCAGAGTGTAATACCAAATCCCCAGGCCTATTTGCAGTAAGCAACAAACAAATACAAAGCTACACAGTACTGGCTAACTTTCATGAACTGACTAACCAACAGAGATTCAGCAGCATCTGCTTACCCTGAAAAGAGGCCTTATAAAGCAGGTGCTGTCCACGCCCCACTCAGACCTCACAGACTGTGAGCACGAAAACCAGCACCGGATCCCCTGCCGTGCACAGAGCCTATAACCACTGCACAGCAAAAGACCCGAACCGGAGTATCAGCTGCGCTCAGGTTACTCCACTAGCACTTGTCTCCCGGTTGCCATGACGACGTGGCAGCACAGGGCAGGAGACCCTAACACTTTTCTGAGTATGTGCCATATTCCTGAGTGTTACACCACTAGCAGCTTTACAGTACATAGGTGTTTCTCCATTTTTGTTTTGCTCATTGACCTACTGTATGTACTTTGGCCCTCATTCCGAGTTGATCGCTCGCAAGGCGAATTTAGCAGAGTTGCTCACGCTAAGCCTATGCCTACTGGGAGTGTATCTTAACTTCTTAAAATTGCGACCGATGTATTCGCAATATTGCGATTACAAACTACTTAGCAGTTTCAGAGTAGCTTCAGACTTACTCGGCATCTGCGTTCAGTTCAGTGCTTGTCGTTCCTGGTTTGACGTCATAAACACACCCAGCGTTCGCCCAGACACTCCCCCGTTTCTCCGGCCACTCCTGCGTTTTTTCCGGAAACGGTAGCGTTTTTATCCACACGCCCCGAAAACGCCGTGTTTCCGCCCAGTAACACCCATTTCCTGTCAATCACACTACGTTCGCCAGAGCGAAGAAAAAGCCGTGAGTAAAAATACTATCTTCATTGTAAAATTACTTGGCGCAGTCGCAGTGCGAATATTGCGCATGCGTACTAAGCGGAATTTCACTGCGATGCGAAGAAAATTACCGAGCGAACGACTCGGAATGAGGGCCTTTATTGTTCTAAATGCACATATTAGCAGACTAATACCACAGTGTTGTGATGCTGAAGGGAATCTCAATCCCTGGCGTGCTGCTATTTTTGGGGTCAAAATGTGTCCTATGCATGCAAATTATGTTGGGGCTGACATACTCTGACTTAGAGGGAGCTGTGCACCTGTGGAGTAGCCAGTGCCCATTCCCCAACCCTACAACTCCCCTTCAACTGTGAATATGAAAGTAATAAAAATCAATTTTGCACCAGCGCACACAGTTTACACTAGCTTAGACAAAATATGCTCCTTTAGTTCTAATAGGTAGCACTCCAGTTTTGAAGTATGAATAACCATCCAAAAATTACATGGTTTTAGCTCTTTGATTTTTAGCTATTGATTTTTTTAAAATCGATTTTAAACAAAACAGAAATGTGAATTTGCACTAAAACACTTCAGGGTGGTTTTGCCAAAACCAAAACATGATGATGAATTAGAGCCAAAACTAAAACACAAGGGTCCATGCACATCTCTAGTTTTTAGGCTGTGTGTGTCACAGCACACATAAACCCAATGCATTTGTACTCTCAGACTTACTGTAATATACTGTAGGATGCAGTGCATTTCAAAATCTCTGTGCCTAAAGCTGGGTACACACTAAAGCGATGTTGGGCCGATTTGCCGTTTTGTAACAACAAATTGCCTACATCACTAGGTATGTACGAGTGATTACATGCTCCTGCTGTCGCTAGCGAATGATGCTAGGTTTGATGAGCTGTACATCAAACCTAGCAATATCGCTAGCAACCTTGTTTATGCTAATAATCATGCAACATGATCATTCCATCCTTCAGTAAACTCATTCCAGTGTGTACATTTAATCTGGGCTCAAGCGCATTCTTTCCAGTGTGTGTCAAGCTTAAAAACTTATATTTGAGTAAACAAAAGGGTAAAATAAAATAAATAACTTTAAGTTAACAGAAATAATACAGTACATCAAATACTAATTATTACCTAATTTAAATGTCTTATACAATTTCTAAAGTCACTCTATATGCCAAATAGAAACTGCAGTCAACATTGGTTTCTCATGTCAATTACTCTCAGATGACATGGATATTTTGGATGAACAACAGATCTGGTAAGTTTGAACTTGAAATATAATTAACTTTAAGTAATTAAAGTATTGTACATTTGTCATGTACTGCTTTCCAGTTGCAGTCCTTTCTACAAAGGTATTTAAGTTGTTTGTTGACTAGTTTAACATATGAAAGATCAAGGATAGAAATGTAATATATATTGAGGGGAGAAATGTGAAACATTTAATACAAAAATGCTGATACTCTAGGGCACCGTGATTCAAGAAAGTTTGGGAACCACTGCCCTAACAAATAGATTTAGGGATCTGTTTTTTTTAAATTCCCCAAAACATAAGAAATAAGACTTTTTGCTATTTATCAACCCGTTACAGAACATTTTTCATTCATTCACATCAATAACTTATATCTTAGTGGATGTACATGCACATAGGCCGCTATTCAATTACACACAAAGAAACACTGGGGGGTAAATTTACTAAGATGGGAGTTCTATTTAAGACTGGATGTTGCCCGTAGCAACCAATCAGATTCCAGGTATCATCTTCTAGAGGGTGCTAGATAAATGAGAAGTAGAAGCTGATTGGTTGCTATGGGCAACATTCCATCTTAAATAGAACTCCCATTTTAGTAAATTTACCCCTGGGAGTGAAAAACTCTAATGTTTTTCTTTGATTTTTTTTTTTTTGGGGCTATCCAATTAGGTCACCCCAAAAAAGTAAATTTGCTCCCAAAAAACACACAAGTTCAGAGAAACCTTTGTGTTTTTGGTAGTGATGAGCGCCTGAAATTTTTCGGGTTTTGTGTTTTGGTTTTGGGTTCGGTTCCGCGGCCGTGTTTTGGGTTCGACCGCGTTTTGGCAAAACCTCACCGAATTTTTTTTGTCGGATTCGGGTGCGTTTTGGATTCGGGTGTTTTTTTCAAAAAACCCTAAAAAACAGCTTAAATCATAGAATTTGGGGGTCATTTTGATCCCATATTATTATTAACCTCAAAAACCATAATTTCCACTCATTTTCAGTCTATTCTGAATACCTCACACCTCACAATATTATTTTTAGTCCTAAAATTTGCACCGAGGTCGCTGGATGACTAAGCTAAGCGACCCTAGTGGCCGACACAAACACCTGGCCCATCTAGGAGTGGCACTGCAGTGTCACGCAGGATGTCCCTTCCAAAAAACCCTCCCCAAACAGCACATGACGCAAAGAAAAAAAGAGGCGCAATGAGGTAGCTGTGTGAGTAAGATTAGCGACCCTAGTGGCCGACACAAACACCGGGCCCATCTAGGAGTGGCACTGCAGTGTCACGTAGGATGTCCCTTCCAAAAAACCCTCCCCAAACAGCACATGACGCAAAGAAAAAAAGAGGCGCAATGAGGTAGCTGTGTGAGTAAGATTAGCGACCGTAGTGGCCGACACAAACACCGGGCCCATTTAGGAGTGGCACTGCAGTGTCACGCAGGATGTCCCTTCCAAAAAACCCTCCCCAAACAGCACATGACACAAAGAAAAAAAGAGGCGCAATGAGGTAGCTGTGTGAGTAAGATTAGCGACCCTAGTGGCCGACACAAACACCGGGCCCATCTAGGAGTGGCACTGCAGTGTCACGCAGGATGTCCCTTCCAAAAAACCCTCCCCAAACAGCACATGACGCAAAGAAAAAAAGAGGCGCAATGAGGTAGCTGTGTGAGTAAGATTAGCGACCGTAGTGGCCGACACAAACACCGGGCCCATTTAGGAGTGGCACTGCAGTGTCACGCAGGATGTCCCTTCCAAAAAACCCTCCCCAAACAGCACATGACGCAAAGAAAAAAAGAGGCGCAATGAGGTAGCTGTGTGAGTAAGATTAGCGACCCTAGTGGCCGACACAAACACCGGGCCCATCTAGGAGTGGCACTGCAGTGTCACGCAGGATGGCCCTTCCAAAAAACCCTCCCCAAACAGCACATGACGCAAAGAAAAAAAGAGGCGCAATGAGGTAGCTGACTGTGTGAGTAAGATAAGCGACCCTAGTGGCCGACACAAACACCGGGCCCATTTAGGAGTGGCACTGCAGTGTCACGCAGGATGTCCCTTCCAAAAAACCCTCCCCAAACAGCACATGACGCAAAGAAAAATAAAAGAAAAAAGAGGTGCAAGATGGAATTGTCCTTGGGCCCTCCCACCCACCCTTATGTTGTATAAACAAAACAGGACATGCACACTTTAACCAACCCATCATTTCAGTGACAGGGTCTGCCACACGACTGTGACTGATATGACGGGTTGGTTTGGACCCCCCCCCAAAAAAGAAGCAATTAATCTCTCCTTGCACAAACTGGCTCTACAGAGGCAAGATGTCCACCTCATCATCATCCTCCGATATATCACCGTGTACATCCCCCCCCTCACAGATTATCAATTCGTCCCCACTGGAATCCACCATCTCAGCTCCCTGTGTACTTTGTGGAGGCAATTGCTGCTGGTCAATGTCTCCGCGGAGGAATTGATTATAATTCATTTTAATGAACATCATCTTCTCCACATTTTCTGGATGTAACCTCGTACGCCGATTGCTGACAAGGTGAGCGGCGGCACTAAACACTCTTTCGGAGTACACACTTGTGGGAGGGCAACTTAGGTAGAATAAAGCCAGTTTGTGCAAGGGCCTCCAAATTGCCTCTTTTTCCTGCCAGTATAAGTATGGACTGTGTGACGTGCCTACTTGGATGCGGTCACTCATATAATCCTCCACCATTCTTTCAATGGTGAGAGAATCATATGCAGTGACAGTAGACGACATGTCCGTAATCGTTGTCAGGACCTTCAGTCCGGACCAGATGTCAGCATCAGCAGTCGCTCCAGACTGCCCTGCATCACCGCCAGCGGGTGGGCTCGGAATTCTGAGCCTTTTCCTCGCACCCCCAGTTGCGGGAGAATGTGAAGGAGGAGATGTTGACAGGTCGCGTTCCGCTTGACTTGACAATTTTCTCACCAGCAGGTCTCTCAACCCCAGCAGACTTGTGTCTGCCGGAAAGAGAGATCCAAGGTAGGCTTTAAATCTAGGATCGAGCAAGGTGGCCAAAATGTAGTGCTCTGATTTCAACAGATTGACCACCCGTGAATCCTTGTTAAGCGAATTAAGGGCTCCATCCACAAGTCCCACATGCCTAGCGGAATCGCTCCGTGTTAGCTCCTCCTTCAATGTCTCCAGCTTCTTCTGCAAAAGCCTGATGAGGGGAATGACCTGACTCAGGCTGGCAGTGTCTGAACTGACTTCACGTGTGGCAAGTTCAAAGGGCAGCAGAACCTTGCACAATGTTGAAATCATTCTCCACTGCGCTTGAGACAGGTGCATTCCACCTCCTATATCGTGCTCAATTGTATAGGCTTGAATGGCCTTTTGCTGCTCCTCCAACCTCTGAAGCATATAGAGGGTTGAATTCCACCTCGTTACCACTTCTTGCTTCAGATGATGGCAGGGCAGGTTCAGTAGTTTTTGGTGGTGCTCCAGTCTTCTGTACGTGGTGCCTGTACGCCGAAAGTGTCCCGCAATTCTTCTGGCCACCGACAGCATCTCTTGCACGCCCCTGTCGTTTTTTAAATAATTCTGCACCACCAAATTCAAGGTATGTGCAAAACATGGGACGTGCTGGAATTTGCCCATATTTAATGCACACACAATATTGCTGGCGTTGTCCGATGCCACAAATCCACAGGAGAGTCCAATTGGGGTAAGCCATTCCGCGATGATCTTCCTCAGTTGCCGTAAGAGGTTTTCAGCTGTGTGCGTATTCTGGAAAGCGGTGATACAAAGCGTAGCCTGCCTAGGAAAGAGTTGGCGTTTGCGAGATGCTGCTACTGGTGCCGCAACTGCTGTTCTTGCGGCGGGAGTCCATACATCTACCCAGTGGGCTGTCACAGTCATATAGTCTTGACCCTGCCCTGCTCCACTTGTCCACATGTCCGTGGTTAAGTGGACATTGGGTACAGCTGCATTTTTTAGGACACTGGTGACTCTTTTTCTGAGGTCTGTGTACATTTTCGGTATCGCCTGCCTAGAGAAATGGAACCTAGATGGTATTTGGTACCGGGGACACAGTACCTCCAACAAGTCTCTAATTGGCTCTGCAGTAATGATGGATACCGGAACCACGTTTCTCACCACCCAGGATGCCAAGGCCTCAGTTATCCGCTTTGCAGTAGGATGACTGCTGTGATATTTCATCTTCCTCGCAAAGGACTGTTGGACAGTCAATTGCTTGGTGGAAGTAGTAAAAGTGGTCTTACGACTTCCCCTCTGGGATGACCATCGACTCCCAGCAGCAACAACAGCAGCGCCAGCAGCAGTAGGCGTTACACGCAAGGATGCATCGGAGGAATCCCAGGCAGGAGAGGAATCATCAGAATTGCCAGTGACATGGCCTGCAGGACTATTGGCATTCCTGGGGAAGGAGGAAATTGACACTGAGGGAGTTGGTGGGGTGGTTTGCGTGAGCTTGGTTACAAGAGGAAGGGATTTACTGGTCAGTGGACTGCTTCCGCTGTCACCCAAAGTTTTTGAACTTGTCACTGACTTATTATGAATGCGCTGCAGGTGACGTATAAGGGAGGATGTTCCGAGGTGGTTAACGTCCTTACCCCTACTTATTACAGCTTGACAAAGGGAACACACGGCTTGACACCTGTTGTCCGCATTTCTGTTGAAATACCTCCTCACCGAAGAGCTGATTTTTTTGTTATTTTTACCAGGCATGTCAACGGCCATATTCCTCCCACGGACAACAGGTGTCTCCCCGGGTGCCTGACTTAAACAAACCACCTCACCATCAGAATCCTCCTGGTCAATTTCCTCCCCAGCGCCAGCAACACCCATATCCTCCTCATCCTGGTGTACTTCAACACTGACATCTTCAATCTGACTATCAGGAACTGGACTGCGGGTGCTCCTTCCAGCACTTGCAGGGGGCGTGCAAATGGTGGAAGGCGCATGCTCTTCACGTCCAGTGTTGGGAAGGTCAGGCATCGCAACCGACACAATTGGACTCTCCTTGTGGATTTGGGATTTCGAAGAACGCACAGTTCTTTGCGGTGCTACTGCTTTTGCCAGCTTGAGTCTTTTCATTTTTCTAGCGAGAGGCTGAGTGCCTCCATCCTCATGTGAAGCTGAACCACTAGCCATGAACATAGGCCAGGGCCTCAGCCGTTCCTTGCCACTCCGTGTGGTAAATGGCATATTGGCAAGTTTACGCTTCTCCTCCGACAATTTTATTTTAGGTTTTTGAGACCTTTTTTTACTGATATTTGGTGTTTTGGATTTGACATGCTCTGTACTATGACATTGGGCATCGGCCTTGGCAGACGACGTTGCTGGCATTTCATCGTCTCGGCCATGACTAGTGGCAGCAGCTTCAGCACGAGGTGGAAGTGGATCTTGATCTTTTCCTAATTTTGGAACCTCAACATTTTTGTTCTCCATATTTTAATAGGCACAACTAAAAGGCACCTCAGGTAAACAATGGAGATGGATGGATACTAGTATACAATTATGGACGGACTGCCGAGTGCCGACACAGAGGTAGCTACAGCCGTGGACTACCGTACTGTACTGTGTCTGCTGCTAATATAGACTGGTTGATAAAGAGATGTAGTAGTATGTATGTATAAAGAAGAAAGAAAAAAAAACCACGGGTAGGTGGTATACAATTATGGACGGACTGCCGAGTGCCGACACAGAGGTAGCTACAGCCGTGAACTACCGTACTGTACTGTGTCTGCTGCTAATATAGACTGGTTGATAAAGAGATGTAGTAGTATGTATGTATAAAGAAGAAAGAAAAAAAAACCACGGGTAGGTGGTATACAATTATGGACGGACTGCCGAGTGCCGACACAGAGGTAGCTACAGCCGTGAACTACCGTACTGTACTGTGTCTGCTGCTAATATAGACTGGTTGATAAAGAGATGTAGTAGTATGTATGTATAAAGAAGAAAGAAAAAAAAAACCACGGGTAGGTGGTATACAATTATGGACGGACTGCCGAGTGCCGACACAGAGGTAGCTACAGCCGTGGACTACCGTACTGTACTGTGTCTGCTGCTAATATAGACTGGTTGATAAAGAGATGTAGTAGTATGTATGTATAAAGAAGAAAGAAAAAAAAACCTCGGGTAGGTGGTATACAATTATGGACGGACTGCCGAGTGCCGACACAGAGGTAGCTACAGCCGTGAACTACCGTACTGTACTGTGTCTGCTGCTAATATAGACTGGTTGATAAAGAGATGTAGTAGTATGTATGTATAAAGAAGAAAGAAAAAAAAACCACGGGTAGGTGGTATACAATTATGGACGGACTGCCGAGTGCCGACACAGAGGTAGCTACAGCCGTGGACTACCGTACTGTACTGTGTCTGCTGCTAATATAGACTGGTTGATAAAGAGATGTAGTAGTATGTATGTATAAAGAAGAAAGAAAAAAAAAACACGGGTAGGTGGTATACAATTATGGATGGACTGCCGAGTGCCGACACAGAGGTAGCTACAGCCGTGAACTACCGTACTGTGTCTGCTGCGACTGGATGATAAATAATGATATAAAAAATATATATATATCACTACTGCAGCCGGACAGGTATATATTATATAATGACGGACCTGCTGGACACTGTCTGTCAGCAGAATGAGTTTTTTATAGAATAAAAAAAAAAACACCACACAAGTGAAGTCACACGACGAGTGTTTAACTTTTTCAGGCAATCACAATATAGTATACTACTAACTATACTGGTGGTCAGGTCACTGGTCAGTCACACTGGCAGTGGCACTCCTGCAGCAAAAGTGTGCACTGTTTAATTTTAATATAATATGTACTCCTGGCTCCTGCTATAACCTATAACTGGCACTGCAGTGCTCCCCAGTCTCCCCCACAATTATAAGCTGTGTGAGCTGAGCACAGTCAGATATATATACATAGATGATGCAGCACACTGGGCTGAGCAGTGCACACAGATATGGTATGTGACTGAGTCACTGTGTGTATCGTTTTTTTCAGGCAGAGAACGGATATATTAAATAAAACTGCACTGTCTGGTGGTCACTGTGGTCAGTCACTAGTAAACTCTGCACTCTCTACACTTCTACAGTACTCCTAAGCTCCAGTAAATCAGGTCAATCTCTCTCTCTCTCTCTCTCTTCTAATCTAAATGGAGAGGACGCCAGCCACGTCCTCTCCCTATCAATCTCAATGCACGTGTGAAAATGGCGGCGACGCGCGGCTCCTTATATAGAATCCGAGTCTCGCGAGAATCCGACAGCGTCATGATGACGTTCGGGCGCGCTCGGGTTAACCGAGCAAGGCGGGAGGATCCGAGTCTGCTCGGACCCGTGAAAAAAACCATGAAGTTCGGGCGGGTTCGGATTCAGAGAAACCGAACCCGCTCATCTCTAGTTTTTGGTAGAAAGCCCATTTTTGGACAAAAACAAGGATGTTTTTAGGGATTTTGCTTTGCCTGCCTGAGTCAGGTGAAACAAATCCCTGATAAGCCGTGGCTCGCATATGCTTATTGGGGCTAAATGAATAGCCGCAAATACCCGCAATCAGTGATCACATGTGATTGAATACCGGCCTGTATTTTAAATGCAATTACACACATTGTACTGTGGGAAGAAACTGGATCATCTCAAAGAAACCCATGAAACCTGGTGAGGACATAAAAACCATCGTCTATAGTACCACTACAATTTTGGGAACAGCTTATAGTTGTCTGTGCATGACATGAGAATTACATGCAAGATGCAGGTGAAGAGAGTTTTCACAGTGTATATGGAAAAAAAAATCAAGTAAGAAAACAATCCTTTTTAATCTTAAATTGATCCCATGGAATAAAGCACAGTTAGCACCCATGCCATTATTTTCTGGATAAACACTAGAAACAGAGCCTAAAAGTGGAGATGTGCGTGTTCAGTTTCTTTAAAGCCAAACATAATCGAACTTGGGGTTTCTGACTTGGCTCTTCCTGCCAACTTAGGATCTCAAAATTAGGCAAAACATAATTTTCCCAGAAATCTCAGAACTCACGTGTTTTAGATTGTATACAAGAGTGGAGTGAGAGGGTATGCGACTGTGGGCTCTGCAAAAAACAAAGCAAAAAAAAAAACCGCCAATAGGGCACCATTAGGATGGGCAGAGAGAGGGTAGATGGATTGGATTTGAAGGGTGGCTGCAGGCATCATTGTCAGTTACTGTGTGTGTGTGTGTGTGTGTGTGTGTGTGTGTGTGTGTGCACTGTTTGTCACACCAACTGCAAACAGGCCTCTGTGTGCAGTGTTGCAAATAGGCTGAAAGTGAACAGTTGTATTTCAAGATTATTTGTAAAAAAAAAAAAAAATAATATGCTGTGCTGTGTAAAAAAAAAATAATACTGTGTTTGATTGACCTGAACGTAACTGCTAATGTTATCAAATGAAGCTGGTGCCCAGCAATGAAAAGAGATGCCCACCGGAGCCCTAACAAACTCAATCGCACATGTGTACGCATTAGCGAACTATAGGCAGTTATGGAGAACATCAAATCGAAGGGTTGATCTTTGGCTACACAGACCACCCACAGTAGTAGTATAGTACGTACGATCATGCAGCCATCATAAGATACACATGCTGAAAATGGCGTCTGTGTTTTCCCAACCACTCCCCTTAAACTCCCCATTATCACCTTCAAATGGCCACTCCCTGCCAATCACTCTTCGACAAAGTTCTCAGTGCGAGCAGGATCGGCACCCTCGCGCATGGGCATTATGAATGCAACACATATAAAGTTTGTCGATAATCACTTCATTGCATGATAATTGTCCCATGTGTCCAAACATGAATTAGGCTCTGGTGGTATCTCTGCCATCTACTGTATATTCCAAAATAATTTTTGCAAAGAAGTATTTTTTTGTCCTGGTGTATAAAAATTAAATCAATTTTTATTTTAAATCAATTTTAGAAATTTGCATAGCGTTTTTTGTTACACAGCGTAAAGTACTGTTATTACTTGGTATTACCCGCCATCTTTACTCCAAACAAATTATTGCAAACGCAAAAAACTAATTTTTCTACAAAATAAATATTGCAAAGAAGTAATTTTCTTTTCCTGGTGTGTCAAAAAATAGTCCGTCATTTCTATTAGTATATTACTGTTCTTACTGATTGCGGTGTTATCCCTGTCAGCATTACTTCAAACAAATTATTGCAAATAAGCAATTTTCATTTTCTAGTGTGTAAAAAAAACAAAAAAAACAGGCAGTCTTTTATAATTGTTTATTACTGTACTTATTACTGCAAATGAATTTAATGTTATTGATGATAATAATACTTTAAGAACAAAATTACCTGTTTTAGCTGTTTTTACAGAAATCTAGATTCAAAACAAAAACATTTGATGTTTTAGAAATTAAACCAAATCAAGAGGGGTCTATGCACATCTGTACCTAAAAGGTGAATCTCAAATGCCTTGTGATGGGGAACTATTATAGTACTGAAACATTGGTTATAGATAATACTGTAGTAAAATAGAATAATTTTGAATTACAGTTTGAGTCTCCCATATCCAAAATGCTTGGCACAAGAAGTACTGTATTTTGGAATTTAGATTTTTCTGGAATATGCGCATACCATAATGAGATATCTTGGGGATGGGACTCAAGTCTAAACACAAAATTAATTTACGTTTCATATACACCTTATACACGTAGCCTGAATAAATTTGTATGCAATGTGTTTAACAATTTTGTGAAAAGGTCTCCCTATCTCAATCACACTCAACATTTTTTGGATTTTGCAATATTTTGGAAATTGGATTTTTGGCATATGGGAGACCCAACCTGTGTTTAAAATTTGCAAGTTAAAAAAATTACAAGACTCTGCAGGCTTGATCAAATGTCACCAGTTTAAAGGGAATAAACATGTTAGGTTTTCCAGACTATCTTGAAGTGTGAGCCTACATGTCTGCTGCCATAGCTATATTTAGCTGCATTGCTTGTATTAATTAGGGTCTCTAATTTGTTACCATATTGATATTATTATATCAGTTTTTCATGGCTGACAGGTGTTTCAGCTTAACTTCAGATTGGGCACAGTGCACATACAGTGAAAATGGATAGCCATAAGCACCATAACCATAAAAAATAATTGCTCACTATTCATGGTAACATTTTATTTTGATTTCCCTAATTTGTTTTTGTATATATAGCCGGGTACCGTAGTCATTTATTTTTATTTGGTTAATACAGTGTTCAATAGAAAAACTTGTGTATTCAATTTTTCACTGACACCTACTCTGATCTCCATGACCTGTATGCAAACACGTCCTAAAAATGTAAATTTAAATTGAGTGCTTTTCCTCATCCTTATGTAGTAATGCTTTGCAAAGAATCAATAAGACAAGCTGGTAATGTAAGTGCTAAAACATATATCTATAAAACAGGATTTAGAAGGTCCCAAAATGGTTAAATGCATATATAGGTTGTCCAAAACTTACAAGACAAATATCTCCATGTGTCCCTGTTTAGAAAGGATGCAAGAAATAGCAGTGTGAAGTTATAATGCATATCAAGCACATTGACTATGTTATGCAACACTAGTTAAGCAATGACATATTTAACATGTACAGTATGTTTACACAATCAGTGATATCCTAGATGATTACTGGGAGCACAACAACAATCTCTCAGGCAGTGGGCAGGATCTTCTGGATAACAGGATTTTCAGGACACGGAAAGAAAGCCTACAAAGGAGAAGTATGGCACTTGTAGTGACTGGAGACTTCTTGGTGAGTTACAGTTGTGATTTACAAGACCTCACTCCTGCCTATTAGAAAGAGTTACTAGAATAGAAGTATTGCCTGTGCTAGGAACTGACCGACTGTATACTTTAGTGTGTGGTCAAACTATGCTACATCCATCTGCCTACAATCGCATCTACTAAAAACTAACTCATTCAGACTTCATCGGCCTGTGTATAAATAGGGATATCTGCCACATGTTTAAGGTCATTTATGCAACAATTTTTGTTTTGTGGTTATTCCATGACATCTGTATTAATAAAGTAGATATTCATATATTTCCTCAGCTCATCGAAAATGTCTCCCCACACTGGCTACCATGGAGGCTGACTCTTTCCACAAGTCTATTGTTTGCTATGCTACAAGATACCGTGTGCAGCCAAGCCCCCCTTTTTATGCTCCAAGATAATGTATGCCATTTTTTCTCTGACGTCCTAGTGGATGCTGGGTACTCCGTAAGGACCATGGGGTATAGACGGGCTCCGCAGGAGACTATGCACTCTTAAAAGAAAGATTAGGTACTATATCTGGTGTGCACTGGCCACTACCTCTATGCCCCTCCTCCAGACCTCAGTTAGTATCTGTGCCCAGCCAGAGCTGGATGCACCCTAGTGGCTCTCCTGAGCTTCCTAGAAAAGAAAGTATTTATTAGGTTTTTTATTTTCAGTGAGATCTGTTGGCAACAGACTCACTGCTACGTGGGACTGAGGGGAGAGAAGCTAACCTACCTGCTTGCAGCTAGCTTGGGCTTCTAAGGCTACTGGACACCATTAGCTCCAGAGGGATCGAACACAGGCCCAGTCCTCGGTCGTCCGGTCCCGGAGCTGCGCCGCCGTCCCCCTTGCAGAGCCAGAAGAACGAAGAGAAGTTGAAAATCGGCGGCTGAAGACTCCGGTCTTCATTAAGGTAGCGCACAGCACTGCAGCTGTGCACCATTGCTCCCTTAGCACACCACACACTCCGGTCACTGATGGGTGCAGGGCGCTGGGGGATGGCGCCCTGGGCAGCATATAGATTACCTTACTTGGCGAAAAGCACATAATACAGTCTGATAAACTGTATATGTGCATTAACCCCCGCCATTAAAGTACATAAAAGGACAGAAGCCCGCCGCTGAGGGGGCCGGGCCTTCTTCCTCGGCACACCGGCGCCATTTTCTCTTCACAGCTCAGCTGGAAGGAAGCTCCACAGGCTCTCCCCTGCAGTATCCTGGTACACAAAGGGTAAAAAAGAGAGGGGGGGCACATAAATTTAGGCACAAAACTGTGTATATAAGCTGCTATAGGGGAAAAATCACTCAGTATAGTGTACATCCCTGTATTATATAGCGCTGTGGTGTGTGCTGGCATACTCTCTCTCTGTCTCTCCAAAGGGCCTGGTGGGGGAACTGTCTTCAAATAGAGCATCCCCTGTGTGTGTGGTGTGTCGGTACACGTGTGTCGACATGTCTGAGGTAAAAGGCTCCTCTAAGGAGGTGATAGAGTGGATATATGTGTGGGAGGGTGTCTCCGTCGACAACGCCGACACCTGTTTGGATATGTGTAAGTGCTGAGGTAAAATTATTGCACAAAAGGTTAGGGAACAGAAAGGAAATCTACCCTGGTCTGTCCCTATGTCACGGAGTCCTTCAGAGTCTCTCTATGTTCACTATCCAAAATAACAAAGTATCGACACGGAGTTTAACTCCACTGTCGACTACGATAATGCAAAGTTACAGCCAAGAGGGCTAAAAGATATTCAATATATGATTATTGGAATAAAAGATGATTTGCATATCACTGATGACTCATCTGTCCCTGACACGAGAGTACACATGTTAAGGGGAAGAATGCTGAGGTAAATTTCCCTCCTCTCAGGAGGAAAAAGAGCGGGAATCTCCAGACAAGAGACGGCAGCTTCCCACAAGAGAATTCTCAGGCTGTATCCTTTCCCCACTAGGGCCAGGATGTGTTGAGAATCTTCCCCTTGGGTGTCCTGTTTGCACTAGCTATTCTCAGGGATCCTGCAGATAGTGTGCACATTCTAGTATACTACCCAGACCGGCGATTGTGTCGGCATGGGTTTATAGCGCTGTGGCAGCGTGGACAGGTACCTTATCAGCAGAGATTGAGACCCTAGTATGCATATAAATATTTTAAGATGCTGTCTTAAGTGATAGATATATAATTATAAAGCATGCCCAAAGGGACATGAGTATATTGGGTCCTAGAGACAAAAGCTCTGTCGATTTCTGCTTGACGTGTCCTGTAGAATATACATTGGACAGATGATGCCGACTTAAGAGGCATATGGAAGGCAGAGGATTGTGTGGAGAAAGGTTCTCGGGCCTGGTCTCCACAGCTATAGCTGGTAATTCTGATATTTTGCCTTATATTCCTGCACAGCCTAGGAAAGCACGACATTATTAAATGCAGCTTTTCGAATAAAAAAACAAGAAAGTCTGAGGTGCGTCCTTTCTTGTCAGAGCCGGGGGCAGAGGAAAGAAGCTGTACAACACAGCTAGTCCCCAGGAACAGAAGTCCTCCCCGGCCTCTACAAAAATCCACTGCATGTCGCTGGGGCTCCACAGGCGGAGCTAGGCCCGGTGGGGACACGCCTTTGTAAGTTCAGCCACAAGTGGGTTCACTCCCTGTTAGATCCCTGGGCAATAGAAATTGTATCGCAGGGATACAGGCTGGACTGTGAGAAGATGCCCCCTCACGAGGACCCGGCGGGCTTCCCCCCAAGAGAGGGAGCCAGTGTTAACTGCAATTCGTAAATTGTATCTTCAACAGGTGGTGGTCAAGGGTCCCCTCCTTCAACAAGAGGGTGTTATTATTCGACCATGTTATAATCCCGAAACCAGACGGTTTGGTTAGACCCATATTGTATTAAAATCCCTGAACATATACCTGAAAAGGTTCAGGTTCAAGATGGAATCGCTAAGAGCGGTCATTGCAAGCCTGAAATTAATCGGGACATAAGGGATGCATACCTTCGTGTCCCCATTTATCCACCTCATCAGACGTACCTCAGTATTGCGGTACGGGATTCTCATTACCAATTTCACCAAGGTAATGGCGGATATGATGGTGCTCCTGCGGAAGCAAGGTGTCACTATTATCACATACTTGGATGATCTCCTCATAAAAGCGAGATCAAGAGAGCAGTTGCTGGACAGCGTATCACCTTCTCTGGAAGTGAAACTGCAACACGACTGGATTCTATATATTCCGAAGTCGCAGTTGGTTCCTACAGCTCATCTGCCTCGCCTAGGCATGATCCTAGACACAGACCAGAAGAGGGTTTATCTCCCGATAGAGAGAGCTCAGGAGCTCATGACACTGGTCATGAATCCATTGAAAACCAAAACAGGTGTCAGTGCATCACTGCACTCGAGTCCTGGGAAGGATGATGGCATCATACGAGGCCATCCCCTTCGGCTGGTTCCATGCAAGGACAATGGAACTTACTGGACAAGTGGTCCGGATCACATCTTCATATGCATCGGTTAATCACCCTATCCCCCTGGGCCAGGGTGTCTCTCCTGTGGTGGCTGCGGAGTGCTCACCTTCTCGAGGGCCGCAGATTCGGCATTCAGGACTGGGTCCTGGTGACCACGGATGCAAGCCTCCGAGGGTGGGGGGCAGTTACACAGGGAAGAAAATTCCAAGGTTTGTGGTCAAGCCAACAGACTTGCCTTCACATCAATATCCTGGAACTAAGGGCCATATACAACGCCCTAAGTCAAGCGGAGTTCCTGCTTCGCGACCAACCGGTTCTGATCCAGTCAGACCGCACGGGCTCATGTAAACTGCCAGGGCGGCACAAGGAGCAGGGTGGCGAGGGTAGAAGCCACCAGAATTCTTCGCTGGGCGGAGAATCAAGTAAGCGCACTGTCAGCAGTGTTCATTCCGGGAGTGGACACGACCTCCACCCGGGAAAGTGGTGACTTCATCAGGAAGTCTTCACGCAGTTTTGCAAATTGATGGAAACTGCCTCAGGTGGACTACATGGCGTCCCACCTCAATAAAAAGATAAAAAAGGTTTTACGCTGGGTCAAGGGACTCTCAGGCGATAGCTGTGGTCGCACTAGTAACACCGTGGGTGTTCCAGTCGGTCTATATATTCCCTCCTCTTCCTCTCAGACCCAAGGGCTGAGAATTGTAATAAACGGAGGAGTGTGAACAATATTCTTTGCTCCGGATTGGCCAAGAAGGACTCGGTACCCGGAACTGCAAGAAATGCTCTCAGAGGACCCATGGCCTCTGCCTCTCAGTCAGGACATGTTGCAACAGGGACCCTGTCTGTTCCAAGACTTACCGCGGCTGCGTTGGACAGCATGGCGGTTGAACGCCGGATCCTAGCGGAAAAGGACATTCCGGATGCAGTTATTTCTACGCTGATAAAGGCTAGGAAAGACGTGACAGCAAGACTTTTTCACTGTATATGGCGAAAATAGGTTGCTTGGTGTGTGGCCGGGAAGGCCCTACAGAGGAATTCCAGGGGGGTCGATTCCTGCACTTCCTACAGTCAGGAGTGACTATGGGCCTAAAATTAGGATTCATAAAGGCCAAGATTTCGGCCCTATCCCTTTTTCTCTCAAAAAGAACTGGCTTCACTGCCTGAAGTTCGGACGTTGTTACTGGGGTGCTGCATATTCAGCCCCTTTTGTGCCTCCAGTGGCACCTTGGGGTCTCAACGTTGTGTTGGATTTCCTAAAATCCCACTGGTTTGAGCCACTTAAGACCGTGGAGCTAAAATATCTCACGTGGAAAGTGGTCATGCTTTTGGCCTTAGCTTGGACTAGGCGTGTGTCAGAATTGGCGGCTTTGTCATGTAAAAGCCCATATCTGATCTTCCATATGGAAAGGGCAGAATGGAGGACTCATCCCCAATTTCTCCCTAAGGTGGTATCGTCGTTTCATTTGAACCAACCTATTGTGGTGCCTGCGGCTACTAGGGACTTGGAGGATTCCAAGTTGCTGGACGTAGTCCGTGCCCTGAAACTTTGTTTCCAGGACGGCTAGAGTCAGAAAAACTGACTCGCTATTTATCCTGAATGCACCCAACAAGCTGGGTGCTCCTGCTTCAAAGCAGACTATTGCTCGCTGGATCTGTAGCACGATTCAGCTTGCACATTCTGCGGCTGGACTGCCGCATCCTAAATTAGTAAAAGCCCATTCCACGAGGAAGGTGGGCTCTTCTTGGGCGGCTGCCCGAGGGGTCTCGGCTTTACAACTTTGCCGAGCTGCTACTTGGTCGGGTTCAAACACTTTTGCAAAATTCTACAAGTTTGACACCCTGGCTGAGGAGGACCTTGAGTTTGCTCATTCGGTGCTGCAGAGTCATCAGCACTCTCCCGCCCGTTTGGGAGCTTTGGTATAATCCCCATGGTCCTTACGGAGTACCCAGCATCCACTAGGACGTCAGAGAAAATAAGAATTTACTCACGGTAATTCTATTTCTCGTAGTCCGTAGTGGATGCTGGGAGCCCGTCCCAAGTGCGGACTCTCTGCAATACATGTATATAGTTATTGCTTAACTAAAGGGTTATTGTATGAGCCATCTGTTGAGAGAGGCTCAGTTATTGTTCATACTGTTAACTGGGTATAGTTATCACGAGTTGTACGGTGTGATTGGTGTGGCTGGTATGAGTCTTACCCTGGATTCCAAATCCTTTCCTAGTAATGTCAGCTCTTCCGGGCACAGTTTCCCTAACTGAGGTCTGGAGGAGGGGCATAGAGGGAGGAGCCAGTGCACACCAGATATAGGCCCTCATTCCGAGTTGTTCGCTCGTTCTTTTTCATCGCATCGCAGTGAAAATCCGCTTAGTACGCATGCGCAAAGTTCGCACTGCGACTGCGCCAAGTAACTTTACTATGAAGAAAGTATTTTTACTCACGGCTTTTTCTTCGCTCCGGCGATCATAATGTGATTGACAGGAAATGGGTGTTACTGGGCGGAAACACGGCGTTTCAGGGGCGTGTGGCTGAAAACGCTACCGTTTCCGGAAAAAACGCAGGAGTGGCCGGAGAAACGGTGGGAGTGCCTGGGCGAACGCTGGGTGTGTTTGTGACATCAACCAGGAACGACAAGCACTGAACTGATCGCACAGGCAGAGTAAGTCTGGAGCTACTCTGAAACTGCTAAGTAGTTAGTAATCGCAATATTGCGAATACATCGGTCGCAATTTTAAGAAGCTAAGATTCACTCCCAGTAGGCGGCGGCTTAGCGTGTGTAACTCTGCTAAATTCGCCTTGCGACCGATCAACTCGGAATGAGGGCCATAGTACCTAATCTTTCTTTTAAGAGTGCCCAGTCTTCTGCGGAGCCCGTCTATACCCCCATGGTCCTTACGGAGTACCCAGCATCCACTACGGACTACGAGAAATAGAATTACCGGTGAGTAAATTCTTATTTTGAGTCACAAAAGGGAAATCTGACTCATTTGCAAACCGTTAGATTACATTTTAGCAATAAACTGTAGTCTTTACCAGTGCCAGGTCTGGAGTTACATTTTTGGTGTGTTAAACTTAATTTAGTTCTAATGGCTCTTGATGATTATATGGATATGTATGATGTCATACTACTTGAAACGAAGGAGACACTCTGACATGAACTCCAGCTATTAACGTTCCAAGTATTTGGTAACCAGCTCATGTAGAGTTGAATGCTAAAAATGTAGATGTAAATTATGCTCATAAAATGATGCAATTTATGTAACAGGCAGAGCTTCAGGTATAAGATTTTACGTAAAATGTGACTTTTTCCTAAATTATGCAAATTGTGCAATTTGCATAAAATAAGCTAATAGCCTAAGATAAACCATAGCATAGCCTACATTGTCTATATATCTCCTTAGTGAATTACAGTGCTGATTCTCCATGGCCTGACCATGGGAAAACCTCACTGTACCTCAATGATTAGATGCGTCAAACTCATTTATGTTGAGGATCTGCACATGAAATGTATGATTAAGTGAATAACAAACTAGCATTAAATCTGTCTTAATATGCTTTTTTACAGGGTCGGCTTTTAGGAACAGTTAAGTGGAAGAAACAAAGGGGTCTGCTTTTTCAGAAGCTAGCAGATAAATGCTGCAGAAGGAAGGTGAATCCGTGTGACGAGGAGGAGAACCTAAGAGAATATGCATTTGTAGACTTGGCATCTGAATGCCAGGCAGTCATTTGCTGTAGGGTCACTCCAGCTGAAAAATCTATGGTCGTACAACTTGTTAAAAAGCACAAGAAGGCCACTACCCTGGCAATTGGTGATGGCGCAAATGATGTCAACATGATTAAAAGTACGCTAACTTTGGTACCAACAATATCTATTAAAATATGACTAAATGCTGACGAGTTATTCATAATGAGAGAAAAGATGTTCAAAGGAAGATTTAAGAGTTTGTAAATGACTGTCACAAAACTTAACAAGTTAATTGAACCTTTGTCATTTATGTATTATGTTTTGAAAAACTTACAAAACAGACACAATGAGCTAAATGTAATAGCCTCCGAATAGCCGGAGATGTAGAACTTTGTGCAAGTCTGCCTGATTTTTTAAAACAGCAATTATTTACAAGACAAAACAAACCTGGTTTTGCCTTGTAAATGATTGCTGCATTAAAAAATCAGGCAGACTTGCACAAAGTCCCCTTTCTCCGGCAACTCGCATGCTATTACATTCAGCCCCAGGTCTTGCAAAACAGACACAAGTTCTGTTTGTTAAATATAATATAAATGAAATTTGGAAAACAAAAAGCTTGGCACCTTGTCAGCCCTACTCTGTTTTTATCTGCTGGACATAACTGGTATATTTTGCTGAACATACAGGAAGCATGTATATTCTGACTGCATCAAATATGTGGCCCATGACTGGTCAGAAATCCCTGTCTTCTGATCATTACTTGTCTTGTCTTATAAGGTAGTGGTACACAAGAATTCTGTAATGACCAACCATAGTTTGTAAGAAAAATTATACAAATATAAGCTGTTCACCTGCAGAAGATTACAGAATGATAATACATTAAATCTAAATATATAGTACTGTAAGTATAAAAAAAGAAAGATGTAAAATTAGCTGTCAGTTCCTATACTTGACCTTCACCCTTTGACAAATTCTGTAAGCAACCCTAGTGGCTCTCAGCCAGGACTGTTAACAAAAATAGTGATATAGTCAGAGCAGCCAAGAGGAAGCTGGCTATTAATATAATGGGGCCTTCATGATTCTGGTAAATTCAGAGGGACAAATACAATGTACACTGGATACTGAGGTGAGCCAATGTGTTACGTTTTGAACTTGTGTAAACTGAGTGATCTATACAGTTACTGGACAGCTTTAAAACATGTGAGTTCATCTCAAAGCAATTAGTCTATATACAGTATTTTAATCATTATTTGAATACATCCCTAAAATACATAGACATACAGTAAATCTAAATTAATATTGTCTGATCATTGCATATTGACACATCAAACTTTGTCTAGTTTTAAATTTATGTATAAAAAAACCACTACATTTGTCTTTTTCTTAGCGGCTCACATTGGAGTTGGTATCAGTGGTCTAGAAGGAACACAAGCTGTCCAGTCCAGTGACTATGCTTTGGCTCAGTTTTCCTACCTTCAACGCCTTCTCCTTATCCATGGTCGATGGTCTTACCTTCGAATTGCAAAGTTTCTACGCTATTTCTTTTACAAGACATCTGCCAGTGTTCTATGCCATGTGTGGTTTGCATTTTTTAATGGATTCACAGCTCTGGTATGTATCATTAGAAATCAATTACTGATATGTTAAGGATTGTAATCATGTAACATGAATATTTTGTGTCAATATGCCACATTAGGCAGTCCGCTCGCCTCTTAGTATTTTGAGCTAGTAACAGACACTCAGGGTAGTTTTACAATGCTTTCAGTTCTATGTGGTTTAGACTCTAAAATTGAAAACCGCAATAATATCAAATGCATAAAAAGTGCATATACTGAATATATAGATATGTAGGGACGAATTCAATTGTATGCGGTATTTAATTATAGCCCCCTTTCCTTGCACAGTAAATTACTCGATACCGTGTGTAAACCCATAGAATCTGGTATCATTTCCCGGTGCTATGGGTTAACAGCTTTGTAGATCCTGCGATCTGGGCATTTAGCGTGTTTTTCAGTTTAAGCCTGCTCAGGCTTGACCAGAAATCTATGTTAACTGCAGCCTGTGGACGTATTCGGGGCTACAACTGAATAGCCCCGGTAGACAGGGCCGGATTAAGCCTTGGGGGTGCATGAGGCACTTAAGACAGGGGTGCCCCAATGGAAGTTGTAATTTGTATATTAGATTGTGCATACCTCCCAAGATGTCCCTTTCCAGGAGGGACAAAATGCTCTCTACCTGGACTTCCCACTTAATATATGATTGGCGTCACCTGTGTTTAACTATTTAAATGATAAGAAAGGTATTTCAACACAGGTGATTGCAATCATAAATTCCAGGTAGAGAGAATGTTGTCCCTCCTGGAATGGGTCATGGTGGGAGGTATGGATTGTGTATATTAAATTTAAACCAATGGTGTATATTAGTTTTAAACTAATAGTTTAATAATGGCTGGGTACTGTTTATAGCTCCACCTATTTGAAGAACAACTATTTTATAAAAATTTCATGTAGTGTAACAAAGACAACTTAACCTTAAAATACACATAGAAAAATAAAACAATTTATCTTATCACATGCAAGAATAACAGCAGTCTCTGTACTACTTACACACTGGGACAGGACTCAAGAGGACTCTCTATGTGTGTTTCTATCTCTAGATCAAAATAGTTTAGTTGCATAACAGTTCACACAAGAGTCAGACACCCAAGCAGGGAAGAGGAGAAGCTGGAATCCCTGTGTCACTTACAGCTCTCTCCACCCTCCTATCTCTCCTCTAGTCAGAAAACTCTGTCGGTAGCTTATGAAACATGATACTCCTGTGATTCTGCCTTCACTGCATACTGTCCTGCTTGCATTCTTGCTGATGGTTTTGCTGCTGCTTAAGAGGGAAAGCTAGTGATGTCAGTGTGCTCTGTCTGGGCAAAGGGGGCCCGGGGAACAGTATGCCCTGCATCCCCCCTTTAATCTGGCTATGCAGGTAGATCAATTAGCCCACGGTAATTAAACACAGCTAATTAAATAGTCTCCAGTGTGCTATAGAAATATGTGGAATTGCACAAGCTACAGTTTACATAGGAGTAATTATATACAGATATTGATCAAATTGTGCACACTAGGTTACAGCCTGTGAAAACACAAGAGGAGCCTTCACCAAAATCTCCCAAACATATATCTAAGTGCACAAAATTAGTGTTTCACAATAGCGCTACCTACAACTGAATGTGATTAAAGTGAAAATGACTGTTTTTTTTTTATAAATTCTTGTGGCAAATACAGCCAGAGTTGCACTATGTCTCTCTCTGTTTGAGTTGTTGCGTGAAAGACATATACACAGGAACTAACATTTCGTGGAGAGACAAACTACTCAGTGGAATTACACCATTAGGTGCTACTGTATATGCTGTCCTTATCACCACAAATGCGAGTGCAATACATGCCTATAATTTTGACATCATATAAAAACAATATTGCACTATATTTTCTCACTCTAAGTTTCAGAGAATTATTGAAGTGATTATAGAAGAATAAATACTGTATAAGTGTAAGCACTCTGTGAACATTTTCACTTTAATCACATCTGGTTGTAATAGGTAGCGCCATTGTGAAACACAAATTTTGCGTACTTAGGGGGTCATTCCGAGTTGATTGCTCGCTAGCTGTTTTTAGCAGCCATGCAAACGCTATGCCGCCTCCCACTGGGAGTGTAATTTATCTTAGCAGAAGTGCGAACGAAAGTATCGCACAGCAGCTACAAAATAATTTTATGCAGTTTCAGAGTAGCTTCAAACCTACTCAGCGCTTGCGATCATTTCAGACTGTTCAGTTCCTGTTTTGACGTCACGAACACGCCCTGCATTCGCCCAGCCATGCCTGCATTTTTCCTGACACGCCTGCGTTTTTCCCAACACTCCCTGAAAACGGTCAGTTGACACCCAGAAATGCCCTTTTCATGTCAATCACTCTGCGGCCAGCAGTGCGACTGAAAAGCTTCGCTAGACCTTGTGTGAAACTACAGCGGCCGTTGTGAAAGTACATCACGCGTGCACATTGCGCTGCATACACATGCGCAGAAGTGCCATTTTTTTGCATCATCGCTGCGCAGCGAACATTTTCAGCTAGCGATCAACTCGGAAGGACCCCCTTAATTTGCATAGGAGTATTTGTTAATGTTACATTAGAATTGATAAGTAGCTTATTAATATGTTTTCTTCTTATCTTGTAGACCATCTTTGACAGCTGGTACATAGCGTTTTACTCAATATCATTCACTGCTTTTCCAATCCTGTCCTTGGCATTACTTGAGCAAGTAAGGAGAACAAAACTTTATGATTATTCAAGCCTATATTGTTACATAAATTTAGTTTATCTTTTTAATAAAAAATTAGGTTTAATAAAGCAATGTACATTTCCATATTGCCTAACCGTTGCATGTGACCACTATTCCCAGTGACACATTACTGTTGGGCAGATGCATTTGGGAGTGTGCCTGCATGGTATGTTAATACCCAGCATAATATGATTGAACTAGTGAAAATAAGCATAATGAAATTCTACATATAGGGGGTAATTCTGAGTTGATCGCAGCAGCAAGTTTGTTAGCAATTGGGCAAAACCATGTGCACTGCAGGGGGGGGGGCAGATATAACATTTGTAGAGAGAGAGTTAGATTTGGGTGGGTTATTTTGTTTCTGTGCAGGGTAAATACTGGCTGCTTTATTTTTACACTGCAATTTAGATTTCAGTTTGAACACACCACACCCAAATCTAACTCTCTCTACAAATGTTGTATCTGGCACACCTGCAGTGCACATGGTTTTGCCCAATTGCTAACTTTCTTGCTGCTGCGATCAACTCAGAATTAGGCCCATAATGCACATCTGCTCCAAAATGTAGAAGGGCTGGTATCTGCCACCACAAAGGTGACAAAGGATTTCAGCATAGGTAGGATGGTAGAGAGCAACATAACAGACTACAAAGCAGGAGTGTATGTAGGGGTCTGAGCTCCCCTGGCAAAGTATTTTGTGAGATGGCAAAAAAGGAGAAGTAAACCTCTTTTTGGGAGGCACACTTTTTATTATAATATTATTATTGTTTAAAACTGACATTTTAATTAGATATATCATAAAATCACTTGTATTGATGGTATTTGTTAATTACCGTCCAAATAAAATTTCCAATTCAATAATGTCTACTAAAGTGTATTCAGAATAGTGAGGGGAAAAGAATTAACCAAACCTACAGTATGCAGTACTGTAGAGCGAGGATTTAATGCATAAATGTTTGAACATTGAGATGAGATTTAATGATAACTTGACAGAGAAATGTACAGATGTAGCCACCTTTATCTTGAGTGGCTGAGGCGTTTGTCCCGATCGAGCATACGCAGCGTACTGGAGCGTAGGGAGGCGCGCCTAGTCACAGAGAGGCTATCTAATCGCACGGAGACAGACGTTTGGCGTTACCTTTATGTGTAATACCTGCGATCATCCACCAGATGTTGCTTTTTACAATCCCCACTGCGCATGCGTGTGGGCTCCCGTAAAATACAATACTGAAATACTGTATACTGTATAGTAAGGACTACTTTACTAGTGCGTCTCGTTACACTGAATCCCGCGGACAAAGCAACATAAACCCAGTAGTGTACACTGACGCAAATGGACGTGTTAGAAGTTCATTATTGCCTAATTATATTAGGAATATTGTACAGTATGTTAGCATCCTAATCCCGTAGCCATTATGGCTTAATCAAAACTAATGGATTTATTCATCTGTCTGCGGCGAAGTGAAGTGTTCCGCTTCCTATACTCAGAGTCCCGTGTTCGATTCCTAAAGTACTGTACAGTACGAACGCATGTTAGTTTTTTCCAGACACTTTATAATTTTTTTTATTCACATAAACCAGGGCAAAGCTGCAGGAGCGGATGTACTGTTACGGTTCTATGCACCATACGGTACACATTTTATTATTATTATTATCCTTTATTTATATGGCGCCACAAGGGTTCCGCAGCACCCGATTACAGAGTACAAATGCACATAAAAAATAGGAAAAGTGACTTACAGTTGAATACAATATAGGACAAGTACAGGGCAACTAAGCATAACTACACCAGTAAACATAGAGATAAGTTCCAGGTGGTCAAAAAACTGTGGGATCTGGGCAGTTGAGGATTATTAAAGTAAGAAAAGTATAAGCACATGAGGGAAGAGGGCCCTACTCGTGAGAGCTTACATTCTAAGGGGAGGGGTAGACAGACAGGGATGACACAGATGGGGTACATAGAGAGCGTGGAACAGAGGGTTATGTTGAGATTTGGCTAGGTTTGGTAAAGAAATGGGTCTTAAGAGCCCGTTTGAAGTTTTGTAGAGAGGTGGAGAGTCTGAGGGGGAGAGGTAAAGAATTCCAGAGAAATGGAGCAGCACGTGAAAAATCTTGGAGATAGGAGTGGGAGGAAGTAATCAGAAGACAGGAGAGACGGCGTGCATTAGCAGAGCGAAGAGGACGGGTGGGAGAGTAAAGGGAGATAAGGTCAGAGATGTAGATGGGAGAGGAGTGGGTGAGGGCTTTGTAAGTGAGTGTGAGAAGTTTGAATTGGATTCTGAAAGGGAAGGGAAGCCAGTGGAGGGCCTGTAGGAGGGGGGAGGTAGACGTAGTGCGTTTGGTGAGGAAGATGAGCCGGGCAGCAGCATTGAGGATAGATTGGAGTGGAGAGAGGTGATTGTCAGGGAGGCCAGTTAAGAGGAGATTACAGTAGTCCAGTCTGGAAATAATCAGTGAGTGAATAATGATCTTAGTGGCATCCTGTGTGAGAAAAGGTCTGATTCTAGAAATGTTTTTTAGATGAAAATGACAGGTTTGTGAGAGGTGCTGAATGTGTGGTTTGAAGGAGAGGGAGGAGTCAAGGATTACGCCAAGACAGCGTACTTGGGGGCTAGGGGAGATAGTTGTGCCATCAATGGATAATGAGATTGTGGGAGGTGAGGCTGTGCGGGAGGGTGGGAAGATGATCAGCTCAGTCTTAGACATGTTGAGTTTAAGAAAGCGCTGAGACATCCAGGAAGAGATAGCAGAAAGACAGTTTGAGGTACGAGTGAGGAGAGCCGTGGAGAGATCAGGGGAGGAGAGGTAGATTTGAGTGTCATCAGCATAGAGGTGATATTGGAAGTTAAAAGAACTAATGAGTTCACCTAAAGAGGACGTATAGAGAGAGAAAAGGAGAGGACCAAGGACAGAGCCTTGGGGGACACCAACAGTTAGTGGAAGTGGGGGGGAGGTAGCATCATGAGAGGAGACAGAGAAGGAACGATCAGAGAGGTAGGAGGACAGCCAGGAGAGGGCAGTATCACGCAGACCAAGAGAGTGAAGGATTTGCAGAAGGAGAGGATGGTCCACAGTGTCAAAAGCAGCAGAGAGGTCAAGAAGAATAAGCAGAGAGTAGTGGCCCTTAGATTTGGCTGCATGGAGGTCATTGCAGACTTTTGTGAGGGCAGTTTCAGTGGAGTGGAGAGAACGGAAACCAGACTGGAATGGGTCAAGCAGTGAGTGAGAGGAAAGAAAGGCAGTGAGGCGATTATAGACAATACGCTCAAGAAGTTTGGAGGCAAAGGGGAGGAGAGAGATGGGTCGATAGTTGGAGAGAGTGTTAGGATCAAGGGTAGGTTTTTTAAGAATAGGGGAGACAAGAGCATGCTTGAAGGCAGAGGGGACAGTGCCTGATGAAAGGGAGAGATTGAGAAGGTGGGCAAGATGGGAACAGGCAGAAGGGGAGAGGTAACGGAGGAGGTGGGAGGGGATAGGGTCGAGCGGGGAGGTTGTGGGGGGGGAGGAACGGATGAGGGCCATGACTTCCTCGCCAGATACATGGGAGAAAGATGTCAGAGTTGGTAAGAGGGAAGGGGAGGGGTGGCAAGGGATGGGTGGTGGCTGGTTGCTGGTCTGGTGGGAAGTGATATCCTGACGTATGGAGTCAATCTTGGATGTGAAATAAGTGGCAAAGTCAAGAGCAGACAATGAGGAAGGGAGAGGAGGTGGTGGTGGGCAGAGGAGGGAGTTAACAGTGGCAAAGAGGCGCCGGGGGTTGGAAGACTGTGTAGAAATGAGGATTTTGAAGTATGATTGTTTAGCAAGGGAAAGGGCAGTACTGAAGGATGAGAGCATGAATTTGAAATGGAGGAAGTCTGCTTTAGAGCGTGATTTCCTCCACTGTCGCTCGGCAGTACGTGAGCATTTTTGTAGGTATCTGGTGCATTTGGTGTGCCAGGGTTGAGGTGTTGATCTGCGAGGGTGAATAGTGGTTGGCGGAGCAACAGAGTCAAGGGCAGAAGTAAGAGATGCATTGTATAGGGATGTGGCTTGTTCAGGGCATGTGAGAGAGAGAAGAGGAGAGAGAAGGGAGTCAAACAGGGAGGACAGGGATGAGGTGTCAATAGCCTCAATGTTACGCTTCGTGATGGTAGCCTTAGGAGCGAGAGATGGGGAAGCAGAGATAGATAAGTTGAAAGAGAGCAAATGGTGGTCAGAGAGGGGAAAAGGGGAATTGGAGAAATCAGAAATATCACAGCGGTGAGTGAAAACCAGATCCAGTGAGCTCCCGTTCACATGGGAGGGTGAGGTGGTCCACTGGGAGAGACCAAGTGAAGAGGTGAGGTTAAGGAGTTTAGAGGCAGGTGATTTTGTGGGGTTATCGATAGGGATGTTGAAATCACCTAGAATAATGGAGGGAATGTCAGAAGAGAGGAAGTGAGGTAGCCAGGAAGCAAAGTTGTCAAGGAATTTGGAGGAAATGCCAGGTGGACGGTAAATTACAGCAACTCGAAGATTAGTAGGTTGGTAGAGGCGTAATGCATGGACCTCAAATGTAGAGAATGTAAGAGAAGGTTCTGGAGGTATAAGTTGGTATGTGTAGCTTGAGGGTAAAAGGATCCCAACACCACCCCCATGGCGACCCCCGGGTCGGGGTGTGTGTGAGAATGTGAGGCCCCCAGCAGAGAGAGCAGCAGGAGAAGTGGTGTCATGAGGAGTAATCCAGGTTTCTGTAATGGCCAGGAGGTGCAGGGAGTTGGAAATGAAAAGGTCATGAGTGGGGGTCAGTTTGTTGCAAATAGATCTGGCATTCCAGAGTGCACAAGATAGGGGGTATGAGTTTGTGGGAGAGATGTGAATGAGATTATCAGGATTGCTGTAGCGTTGAGGTAGGAGTAATTTGGAAGGAGAAGATAAAGAGGGTGTGATGATGGTGCTGGGGCCTTGGCTAGGAAGGGAGACTGCATGCGTGAAACAGGGAGGGAGTGCAGTTTGATACTGGTGGAGGAGAGGTGAGGAGACAGGCAGAGGAGGGAGAGAGCAGGGTTGAGTGGTGGGGTATAAGTGGTGTGAAGGGGCAGAAGTGAATTGCAATGGGGAAACAGAAGAGGGGTAGGGAGGCAGACAGAGGAGAGGAGAGATGTAGGAGACTGTGAGAGAGGGATAGAGGTGGTAACAGGGGACAGAATAAAGGAATAGAAGGACAATGAGTAAGGGGGGTTGCCAGCCTGGCCATAGTGTGGATGGTGTGTAAACTGGTAGTAAAATGAGAATAGGAGGAGGAGTGGTGGCTGTATGAGAGAGCAATGAAGTTTGCAGAAAGAAATACGATTTGCAAGTATTTAAAATGATGTTAATATCTACAGATTACCAGTAAATCAAATATTTGTTGATGTTAGATGGAAAATTACACAGTGTTGGCAAACCACAAGTCAGTGTTACTTCATCAAATATGCTTCTCAATTAAACATTTGTTTTCCGGGTATTTGCAGGGTCAGAGTAAAAGTTGTATTGCAGGTTTTTTTGCAGAAAGTGAATGTTTAGTGTCCGGGTAAGTGAGGTTTGGAGAATAATAGGTTTGTACATACATTTGTAGCTGCAGTCCAAGTTTTGGTGGATTATGATGAGTTATTTGCTTTTGTTTGGAGTTTCCATGCAGTTTCCGTTCAGTTAAAGTCCAGTATAAGTGCCAGACGAATCCCTTTGAGATTTTCTCCGCACAATGATTCAGCTACGCTAATTCAGCTAAACTACACACTAATATAAAGCCCAAACATGTGTATGTAAGCACATTGATTGATTGGACCCTCCCCTAGCCCATCACCCATTTGGAGCAATAAAACTTAAACAAACAAATAATGTGTAGGGATGAAACCATTACACATTCCCCAAATAACTACAAATAAAACTTGAATAAATCTGCTAATATTTAATACACTAGTGACTAGACATACCTATGGCTAAGCATTCAGGATATTCCTATATGATAATTAGCAGACTCGGTACAGCTTGCTGGGCAGTGTTGTTCCACTAGACATACCTATGGCTAAGCATTCAGGATATTCCTATATGATAATTAGCAGACTCGGTACAGCTTGCTGGGCAGTGTTGTTCCACTAGACATACCTATGGCTAAGCATTCAGGATATTCCTATATGATAATTAGCAGACTCGGTACAGCTTGCTGGGCAGTGTTGTTCCACTAGACATACCTATGGCTAAGCATTCAGGATATTCCTATATGATAATTAGCAGACTCGGTACAGCTTGCTGGGCAGTGTTGTTCCACTAGACATACCTATGGCTAAGCATTCAGGATATTCCTATATGATAATTAGCAGACTCGGTACAGCTTGCTGGGCAGTGTTGTTCCACTAGACATACCTATGGCTAAGCATTCAGGATATTCCTATATGATAATTAGCAGACTCGGTACAGCTTGCTGGGCAGTGTTGTTCCACTAGACATACCTATGGCTAAGCATTCAGGATATTCCTATATGATAATTAGCAGACTCGGTACAGCTTGCTGGGCAGTGTTGTTCCACTAGACATACCTATGGCTAAGCATTCAGGATATTCCTATATGATAATTAGCAGACTCGGTACAGCTTGCTGGGCAGTGTTGTTCCACTAGACATACCTATGGCTAAGCATTCAGGATATTCCTATATGATAATTAGCAGACTCGGTACAGCTTGCTGGGCAGTGTTGTTCCACTAGACATACCTATGGCTAAGCATTCAGGATATTCCTATATGATAATTAGCAGACTCGGTACAGCTTGCTGGGCAGTGTTGTTCCACTAGACATACCTATGGCTAAGCATTCAGGATATTCCTATATGATAATTAGCAGACTCGGTACAGCTTGCTGGGCAGTGTTGTTCCACTAGACATACCTGGTAAGAGAACAATGAGATATGAGGTTACTTCATAATTCAAGCAAATTGATCACAAAAGTAGTCCAGTATAAGTGCCAGACGAATCCCTTAGAGATTTTCTCCCTTTGAGATCTTTCTCCACACAATGATTCAGCTACGCTAATTCAGCTAAACTACACACACAATTCTGTAGCAGGGCAGACTCAATCGAAATGGCTACTGCCTGTGACTCCTTGCCCCATGGAGGCCCTCAGCTATGGAGCGAGTGACGACATAGATTTTGCGGACAACGGGGCAGTGCTGAAGGTGCGTCACAATCTCCTCGCTAACACACAAGGGCGTCAAAGGCTACGGAGCAATGCTGAAGGAACGTCACAAACCCCTCGCTAAAATACATAGGGGCGATAGGGATAAGCGATGTCTATGCACATTACGGTACACCGGACTCGATCGCATAGCACACTGTCAAAATGGCCGTCGCCCCTGAACCCTCACCAGGCAGCGCTCGGAGATCGAGTGAGAGATAGCAGAAGTCTTGAAGGCTACGGGGCAATGCTGAAGGAGCGTCACAATCCCCTCGCTAAAATAACAGTACACAGAGGCAATGAGGTCCCATAGAATGATCAAATAATAAATGCTGTATAATGTACAGTATACAGACCTAAAACAAGGAGCTTAAGCAACAGTGTGGTTCATGAAAGTCAGGGATGTGGTACAGTATAGTAAGTCAGCGGCCAAGTCCCCTAGCCATTAAGGATTAATAAAAAGTAAATTTTACCATGAATGGTAAAAACAACAGGCGCTGTAACTGGGCTGGTTTTCTAAGCTGCTGTTGGAGAGGGGGTGATAGTCGTTCACCCCAATAGCATAAATATGAACAAAACAAGAAATACCAACTGCGCTAACATATAAATTAAATTTTTATATTAATTAAAATCAATTGCACAAAAACACATACACAAATTAAAATAATGCAGCACTAATGATGCCAAGAAATTGATATTGAAACTGAGCCTTAATAAGCCACTCTCCGACAACAATTATTCACTCAGGGCAGTCTTTGTGCAAAATTGCCGGCATATGCCACTGATTGCTGGAAGATGGAAAAAGTCCTGCAACACATGCGTTTGTATAAATGGAATGGCGTCCAGGTAGTGAAGAATAGTTACCAAGTCCGTGGTGGTAATTCAGCTGGGTATCCCACCTAGCGGGGTTCTGGAGTGATCTCTCTATCCCACGCAGTGAAGATGGTGGTTCTCCCTTTATTAATGTCCACACTGAAGGGACTGGAATCTCCTGATGAAAGGCAAAGTCCTGTATAACGCCTGCAGGAATCCTCAGGAACGCCCTGGTCAGAGATGTGGCCCCCCTAACGCGTTTCACTGTCACTTGGCAGCTTTATCAAAGGACCTTATTTCTTGTTTTGTTCATATTAAGGCTTAATATCACTGTACAGTATATTTAGACATGAGCTTGTGTACAGTATCTGTCATGAGGTGTTTTTTTCACTGACACTATTATTTTTTTCTATTGTAATATACAGAGCCGGCAAACTAGCCAAACGGGAATAATCAGCTTCTGCTGAATAAAATGAGATGCTACAGTACATGCCTATATTCTGTGTGTGACTGCGGCTCTATGAAATGAAATCTGAAAATTTAAATATGAAATGCATTACTAATGTGCGGCATTATGTGTATAAGGTGTATTACATTATTTTCTGGCGTTACATAAGGAAAGGGCACTACTGCATGGTCTAATGCAGTGGTTCTCAAACTCGGTCCTCAGGACCCCACACAGTGCATGTTTTGCAGGTAAACCAGCAAGTGCACATGTGTATTAATTACTCACTGACACATTTTAAAAGGTCCATACAGTAGGTGGAGCTAATTATTTCACTTGTGATTCTGTGAGACCTGCAAAACATGCTCTGTGTGGGGTATAATAATATTCAAGTGAGGTTATACAGGTATTGGGATGTAGTCACTCTAGTCTAAAACCATATTTCCTTGACTATCCTTTTGTTTTAATAAATAATTAAAAAGAACCACATAGTTCTTTAGCGGACCTTTTTTCCCTTTCCTGCATACAATTGTGTCCATTGATTAGGGATATAAATTACTTCAATCCACTAAATCTCAGATCGTAACGGGTACTCTCGGCCAATCCCTGGTGGATTATTAGGAGTAATTAGAGACTTGAATGGGAGCACCACCAATTAAAAGGTATCTAGTTATCCATCGACTCATTCCTATGACAGGTAAGCAGGGGTTACAATAATAATAATAATAATAATAATAATAATAATAATAATAACCTTCCGAATAGTAATGTCCTAATACACCATTACAAAAAAAAAATAATAGAACAAAATTTTCAGTCAGTTTTTAGACTATCCACAAATGTGTTGTGTGTTCTAATGGCTTTAATGAATTCAACAAGCTACAGAAAGCAGGATTTCCTCCATGTATAAGCTTCATACTGGAAACCAAAAGGGTAATGTAATAAATCACCCATGACTTTATTCCGACGAACTTAACATTTATAACTAGCTAGCTTATCACTAAGAAATAAACACACGGACACCAACTGCTAGATTTAAAAGGTCAAACAGATATTTATTGTTTGGTGACCTGTCGTTTAAACTAAGAATATTGGAGGATGGCAAGAAAAAGGCGCTACCAACTCACCAGCACCAGTCAACTATAATAAACCATAAAATAGGAGGGGCCTCACAACCGCCTCCTTAACATAACCTGCACTGCGCAGGCTCACCCCCCTTACTTTAGCAGAGCCGTGGACGAACCCGCACGGGAACATCCGTAGTCCACCCGCAAGGGGAGGGCATACTCGCTGTTCATTCAAAAGGGGGTGCCCCACAGTGACCACTTATGTAACTATTTGACCGCTGGCTGGTAGCGACTTTCCGCCACAACAAGGATTTTAACAAAAAACCGCAGACCGCCATCCACCAACAACAGGAGAAGAGATTCAACCGGACAGTACTCTAAAAATACTGTCCAAGAACACACCAATACCCGCAGGGGAAAGGTGAATACCATCTTCCCTATAAAACTGCACATTGTGCAGCACCAAAAGCGGATGCCTAACCACTAAACCTCCTATTGCCTGCACGTATACTGACACTGCGGAATTAACTTTCTTCCTAGCTTTTTCTATAGCGGAGAAACGAATGGCACCCCGCCAATGGAAACGGGGCACTATGTCGGACCACACCACTATCACCCGTGGCCAAGATGCCCGTAACGCCACTAAGTCCGCTTTGATACTCAAGATGAGATCAATGCCTTTGACCCTCCCCATATCATTCCCCCCGAGGTGAATGACAACCCAGCCGGGCCGCCCCCACCTCCACTCATGGCGAAACAGCAAGCGAAGTAAACCCATCCAACGTAAACCTCTAACTCCTAACCATCTAACTACCTTGTCCCCAAATAGTTCGCCCGTTCGTCCTGCCATTGGATGCCTCTCCGCCCAAAAAATAAAAGAATGGCCAATGAGCCAAATCTGATCCGAGATGTCCAAAGTAGCTGCAAAAAGAAAATTCCTTACCGTCAGACATTATAAAGATCAAAACAAATTAACTTAAACATGCAAGTAAGAACCCGAGTGAAGGAGAAAACTCAAAAAACCTCCCGTGAACCGTGTGAGAATGCCAATTGTAATTCGGTCCCCTCGGAGGAAAATTTAAAAATTCACTTCACACCCTCCATTTCTGAACGCTAGCCGTTCAAAAACCGACGAGTAAAACACGTTTCCGGGTTCGCGCAACAGGCGCAATAACAACTATACTTAACGGATCCTTATACTAGGCGCAAGCCTAGCCAACTGAATATCGGTTGCCCAAACCCATACGTTATCACGCTCGCAGGGGCAAGACCCACTCACCGGGGAGGGCCTTAGTCAATGATTCTCCACAGGAAGGGCGGCACCAATAGACCCCCAACCTCCGCATCAGGTACCAGCTCCCTAAACTTGTCGAACTCAAAACGCGACAGTGCGTCAGCAATTCTGTTGTCAACCCCTGGGACATGCGCAGCCGTGAAATGAATGTTATGCCTCAAGCACTTGAGCACAAGATAACGCAACAAGCGCAGAGCCTCAGGAGAGGACGAGCGCTGGTTATTAACGGCGTGCACGACGCCCAGATTGTCGCAGCGAAATACAATACTCCGATCCGACAAGCTGGGTGCCCACAACTCAACCGCCACTATCAAGGGGAATAACTCCAGCAGGAGCAAGTTCTTTGTAAACCCTCGGGTCACCCATGCTGTGGGCCAAGGCGCGGCGCACCACTGTGTTCTGAAAAAAGCCCCAAAGCCCGAACCACCAGCAGCGTCGGTGAAAAGTTGTAACGCAGCGTTGGAACAGCGTTTCGCTGGCCACAACACCTCCCGGTTAAAAGAAACCAAGAAAGTGGACCAGGTTCTCAAGTCCTCCCTGACCTCGCGCGAAATATAAACCGTATGGTGAGGTTTCCGTACCCCCGCTATGGATCTCTCAAGTTTACGGCAGAAAACCCGGCCCATGGGTATGATCCTGCACGCAAAATTAAATGACCCGAGCAACGACTGAACCCGTTGTAGTCTGACCCTGCGCGAGAGGAGGCACTGCTCTATGAGACCCAACAATTTGAGCACCTTATCGGCCGGAAGCCGGCAACAGCCGGCTTCCGAATCGATTTCAATGCCCAAGTAACTGAGGCATGCCGTGGGCCCCTCGGTCTTATCCAAGGCCACGGGAACGCCCAGGCGACCGAATAAACTCTGAGCTAAACCCAGTACATCCCCGCACGCCGACCCCACCCTTGGACCCACAAAGAGAAAATCGTCTAGGTAGTGGGCGACCCCCGGGTGGCGGGAGGCCGACACTATGCACCAATGCAAAAATGAGCTGAATTTCTCAAAATAGGCACAAGAAATGGAACACCCCATGGGCAAGCACCTGTCTACATAATACCCACCCCTTAACCTGAAACCAAGGAAACGCAGGGAGTCGGGGTGGATGGGCAGGAGGCGGAAAGCGGACTCAATGTCCAGCTTGGCCATGAGGGCGCCGGGACCCGCCCTTTGGACTAACCGCAGGGCCTCATCAAACGATTGATATCGCACCCTGCAAGCTTCCTCCGGGATGGAGTCGTTGACCGAGCCACCACGGGGGTGTGACAAATGCTGGATGAGGCGGAATTTACCCTGAGCTTTCTTGGGGACCACCCCTAACGGTGAAATGCACAGCCGGGGCAGGGGAGGGGACGGGAAAGGGCCGCACATGCGCCCCAAATCGATTTCCGCCCGAACCTTACGGGCGACCACGGAGGGGAAATCCCGTGCGGATTTTAAATTGCGCCTGGAGACCACGAGGACCGAATCCGGGATGGGAAGCCTGAAACCGCTATGAAAACCTTCCAACAAAAACAACCCCGAAGTGACGTTGGGGTAACTGCCCAACCATTTAGCCAATTCGGGGACGTTGATGGGGGAAAACTCCTTACTTTCCACTTTCGGGCACCTCGGCAGCATCAGAGGGCCTGGACCCGGAAGGGGACTGGCTATCTTTGGCCGGGTGTTCCCCGCCGCACGCCTTGCAGGAGTGGCGAAAACGGCAGTTAGTCCCCCGGGAACACTTGCCCTCGTTGAAGGCAAAGCATTTCCCTTTATTCCCCGTGGGCGGGCTTGGCCGGACATTTAAACCCGGCTTACCGCCCTGGGCTTCATAAAGGGGCCTATTCTGATGAGTGACCTCTAACCAAACTTCCACGTCCTTGAAACCCAAGGGTAGTGTCGGGTTACCGTCTTGGTTACGACGGAATTTCTCATCGTAATCCCTCCACGCGTAACCCTTGGATGTCAAGTACATTTCATGCACCAGGTACAAATACTTGACCGTGTTGTGATATTCCTTAGGCCTCGTCTCGGCGTAGCACGCCGTGAACACTAAAAACCCCCGGAGCCACTGGTGAAAATTGCGAAATGCATTCTCGCCAATGCCACCAACCTTCTTGGCCTTATCGAAAGCCTTCCGCATGTCATCCGTAAGGGTGAACATGTCGACGTATTTACCTTTCTTAATCTTCTCCCTCATCCGTTTACGTAAACCCCTGGTGGCCGCAGTGTTAGCGCAGTGCACCATTTCCGTAAAACGCGGAGGGTCAGGCGTGGCTGCCGCAGCTGCGCCCTTAGCCTTCCTCTCTTTCTTGTGCAAGCGATGCGCAATGAGCCTAGCTAACTTACGCGGGCGCCTGGGGGACCCGGAAGACCTAGTATCAGAAGAGGAGCTGGAAGAAGAGCTATCAGAAGAAGGATTAACTGTCTCACCCGTTCCCGGAGGACCCCCCGCGTCCACTGCTGCGATGGCGGGGCCGGATGGAACCTCTTCAGGGACCCGAGATCCCCCCGTCTCCACATGTTCAGCCTGCTTCGCCGCTCCTGTCTGTGCCTCGCTGGATGTTGCTGTCGTCGTGGCCCCCGACAATCCGGCCGGGGGAGAGACCTCCCTCGCCGTACCTGCACCTGTTGGGGAAACAGAAGGGGGGGGGAGGGGAGGCACAAAAGCAGCCACCTCCGGGGGGGAACCGGAGGTAGCGGGGGGAGGGGGAGCCGCAAGCGGGGGCCGCGAACCGAGTGCGGGCAAGCCCGGTGTCGCGACGCCCGTCATTTCAAACGCAGCGCCAGACGCTGGAGGCACTGTGCCCGGGGAAGTAAAACCAGCGTGCCAAGTGGGCGGAGCCTATGAAAACGGCGACGCCCAGTAAGGCATCTGGCCGAGGGCCCCTGGGGTAAAACCACTGGAGTAAGAACCCCCGATTGCGCAAAACCCGGACCACTCGGCGTGGGCCATGAGGTCACCGATCCCTGCGCGTGCGTAAATGCCGCCGGCAAATAAGTGGACGAAAAGGGGGCAGGAACCCCGCGGAATGCGGGTGCCACCCCGGAAGTCATGACCGGGAACTGCAATGACCCCGACCAGGCCACTGACACCGAAGCCGCCGGAAGGAAACTCGCGGGCGAAGCCGTATACGTGCCGCCCCGGTACCCGAATGGAGTGGCCAAGGAACTTGGTCCTGACCCCATCTGGTGCACCAGGAGCTGGCCAGCAGACGGCGTCGGCTCACTGGGCCACAGGCCACTCACAGGCGGCAGCAGTATCTGGGACACCGGGAGCGCCCCGGGGTAAATCCCAGATGTCTGCCCGCTGACGCCCGACACCCCGCTGCCCCCCACGATATTGGCACCTATGGAAACGGTGGGGGGAAACAGAGCCTGCGCATGCTCAAACACAGGCCCCGCACCCCCCGTTGTCCCTGGACCAGAAGGCAGGGACACTACATCCTGCACCAGCCAGGCACCCGCAGGGGAGCTGGCCGGTGAAAGCCCCGTCATTCCCCTCCTCACCGCTGATTCGCGGCACCCACCCGCCGGGTCACGTGACCCGCCAATCGCGGCCGTGTGGAGAGGCGTACTAACGCCTGTGGAGGCCAGGCCCCGGCGCGCGCGGCTCTGCCGCTGCGCCGGGCTCCGGGAACGGCCGACGCTGGGGAAGCACCGCCGCCCGTGGAGAGCAGGACCCTGTCTCCGGCGGGCGGCGAAGCGGAGGGGGGGGACCGCGTGCACCCGTGGCCGGCGATAGCCCTCTGCCGCGAGTGGTCGGGAGGCCTCAGCCAGGCGGCGGGGGGGGGGGCGCTGATCTTCTGGGACGGGGCATGCTACAGCAAAACAGTGTGGATAACACCTAAAGCGTACACGGACTGTAATATAAAGGGAGGGAGCAGTAGTATATGCAGTATTTGAAAGAGGGGAAATAACTGACAAAATGCTGACAGTATGCCTTACCCTCATCCAAGAAAAACTGGCAAGAGGAAGATGGCTGCCAAAACCCTGAACTATATACCCCTGTGCAAACTCCTCCTACCTATCCCTAATAGGCACCCATCTGTCACCTGACCACCACTGTCAATCACTAAGGCTAGCCCTGCCTATCCTCAACACATGTCAGAAAAATTCAGGGAGTTTATGTGGCTTCGAGCCTATGCGGATCTCTGCCTGCCTTATCACAAAATACATAGACTTTTATGCTGAAATGCTCCTACTGTATACATGTGTGCATAGACATTTTCTGGTTTGGGTAGAGCATCTGTAGAAATGATTTGCAGGATTCTGACCCTAGCTGGGAATGCAAATAGCAAATAAAGGAAAATATCACCTCAGAATCTTGTATGCTATCACCTTTATACACAAGTATTGTATTGATTGTTTCCCCTAAAATATTGCTGCGCAAGCCTCATTTACAGATGGAGCCGGGCTCATCTGAGGCGGATCCATCGCAGGCATGCACTCCCGGCGTGACTAGGCATTCCGTCCGCCTAGCCCTGCCGGGAGTGCACAGAGACGCTCTCCCATTCACTTGAATGGGGCACGTCTCCATCAGCGTCTCTGTCACGAATGCACGCGCGCCCTGGACGGAGACGCTCTCCCATTCTAGTGAATGGGGCACGTCTCCATCCCGGGTGCGCCCAGGCACAGATGGAGCCATGACTAGCATGGCTCCATCTGTATAGCTTAAATAAGTCTTGGGAATAAAGGGACATAGAAACAGAATTTGATGGCAGATAAGAACCACTTGGTCCATCTAGTCTATTCTAAACACATGTACATGACATCATGCCTATTTTTGTTTTGTGTTTCACACTTCCAATGCTTTTGTTTTGCTTAATTTACCTCCATTTTAATGTTTTAATTAAATTGGTATTTGTATGCTTATACCTATGCTTTCTGATGGATACCCATTGAGAGTATTGGCAGCTACAATTCTAGAAATTGATTTAAAAGGTCCTACAGCTGTCCACTAAACTAGGAATCCCGCTAAATGTGCAATTCTTAGCTAATGAAGCTCATTTAAGTTTTATTATAATCTCATAACACAAAAGTTTATTTCTCTTACGTCCTAGAGGATTCTGGGAATCAATTTAGTACAATGGGGTATAGACGGGTCCACTAGGAGCCTTGGGCACTTTAGGAATTTGATAGTGTGCTCTAGCTCCTCCCTCTATGCCTCTCCTACCAAAATCAGATTAGAAAATGTACCCCGGAGGAGCCGGTCACTTCGCTTGAAGCTCCTGAAGAGTTTTCTGCATTTATTTGATCTGTTTGCTATTTTCAGGCAGGACTAGATGGCACCAGCCTGCCTGCTTCATGGGACTTAGGGGGGAGGGGGGGCAAACCTCTTGAAGGGTTAATGGTCCCATTCCCCGCTGACAGGACACTAGCTCCTGAGGGAACTATTCGCACGCCCCACCATGGCAAGCATACTGTACATTCCCGCAGCACGCCGCCACCCCTAACAGAGCAAGAAGATAGAAGACTGGTGAGTACTAAGCCAGCGTCCTGGTTAGCGGGTCGCCGGCAATTATGGCACCATGAGGGTACGGAGATGCACGGCTTGTACGGGGGCGGCGGGGTCTCCAGACTCAGTACAGAGTGCGGATGCACCGCTTCTAAGTGAGCGAACTGAGTCTAAGTACACTACGTGTGTACACAGTACCCAGACTGGCATTACAGACTTAAAAGGCGACTGACTCCATTTTAAGCACTAATAATTACCTCAGCCAGTATAAAAAATCGGGAAGACCGCATGCCATTGGAGGGGTGGGGCTTCACTATGAGTGGATCCAGCAGCTCACCTGTCCCATTTTCCCTCTGCAGTGGACACAGACGCTGACTGACAGGGACTTAGTCTGAGTACTTAGTCTGCGACGCGGCTAAGCTTGGCATTAGCAGTAAGGGCGCTGTGTTCTGGCTCCAGGCTATCTCTATGTCTCTCTTGAAGGGCTCTTTGTGGCTTAATTGTGCATTTAACCTTTTCGTGTGTGTGTGTGTGTGCTGTCACTGTCACAGTATGTCAGGCAAGGAGTGTGTTTCATGTAAGGCACAGTGTTCCTCTTCTCCATAGAATTCACTACAGTGTAGTCAGTGCAGTATACCTTCCCAGGCTAGCGGGGTGGAGCCAGATTGGCTGGATTCAATTAGGGGAATGATTTCCAATATTTCTACTACATTGTCCCGCAATGAGAAAGAGACGCAATACTTAAGGAGATCGATGACTGAGTTTATAAGAGAGTCAGTACCCAAACCAGTGTCCCAGTCCCCTGCCATTTGTCTACAAAAATGTCCTTTGGCCCATATCCTGCAGTCTGACTCTGATGAGGGGGAGGTGGACTCAGAGGTGGGGGAGGCTACTCTGTCACAGGGAATAGAGGCTCTCATAGAAGCTATCAGAGAAGTTCTACATATCCCTGATAACGTAACAGAGGAGACTGAGGAATCTTATTTTAATATAAAAGAAATACTCAGCCACTTTTCCTGTGTCAAAGGAACTAAATACCCTGTTTGAAGAACCGTGGGTTAATCCTGATAGGAAATTTAAAATCCCTAAAAGGTTGATATCATCTTTTCCCTTTCCTTCTGAGGATAGGAAAAAATGGGAAAATCCACCGATAGTGGATGCATCAGTATCTAGGCTGTCACGGAAAATTGTATTGCCTGTCCCGGGTGCAGCCACCCTAAGAAATACGGCTGATCATAGAATTGAGAATACACTCAAATCTTTGTATACAGCTGCTGGGGTGGCCCAGAGACCCACTATAGCATGTGGGTGGATTACTAAGGCCATCGTCAAATGGTCGGGTAACCTAATTGAGGGGTTAGGTACCTTGCCTCAGGGGAAGATTATTTTACTCCTGCAACATATACAGGACTCTGCGAATTTTATGGTGGAAGCCATAAAAGAAAAAGGATTGCTTAATGTGCGCACCACTGCTATGGCAGTGTCAGCACGCAGAGGCTTATGGCTATGCCAGTGAACTACTGACGCGGACTTTAGGAAAGGAAGGCCTACCCTTCACAGGAGAGGCCTAATTTGGAGATGAACTAGACAAATGGATCTCCAAATCTACTGCGGGTAAGTCCACATATCTCCCTTCTGCAGCTCACCCAGCCAGGAAGGCCTACTCAGGACCTAATCTACAGTCCTTTTGGACTGCCAAGTTTAAAGGCAAAACCAGAGGTTCATCAACAGCCACCAGAGGTGCTAGAGGTAAACCAAGAAAACCAGCAACTGCTGGTTCACAGGAGCAGAGCTCAAGCTCTGCTTCATCAAAGCCTTCAGCATGACGGTGGGCCACGATGCCTATAGGACTGGCAGGTGGGAGACCGACTAAAAATTTTTAGTCACATCTGGACAACATCATGGCAGGATCCCTGGGTCATAGATCTTATTTCCCAGGGCTACAGACTAGAGTTTCAGGAGCTCCCACCTCACAGATTCTTCAAATCAGGTTTACCAGTTTCACAGGAAGCAAGTATAACCTTACAGGATGCCATTCAAAAACTGTTACATACTCAGGTCATTGTTCCAGTTCCACCTTATCTGCAAAACAAGGGATATTATTCCAACATGATTGTTGTACCGAAACCGGACTGTTCGGTAAGACCGATTTTGAACCTCAAGTCGTTAAACCCGTACTTACGAGTGTTCAAATTCAAGATGGAGTCTCTGAGAGCGGTGATCTCAGGTCTGGAGGAGGGGGAATTCCTAGTATCTCTGGATATCAAGGATGCGTACCTTCACATTCCAATCTGGCCGCCTCATCAGGCTTATCTACGATTTGCACTGCAAGACTGCCACTACCAGTTCCAGGCCCTGCCATTTGGTCTCTCCACGGCACCAAGAGTGTTCACCAAGGTGGTGGAAGAGATGATGTTTCTACTCTGCAAACAGGGAGTTAACATATTTCTGTACCTGGATGATCTTCTGATAAAGGCACCGTCCAGGGAGCGGTTGTTGAACAGCATTGGTCTCTCGACCAAACTACTCCTGGATCACGGGTGTATTCTGAACTTACCAAAATCTCACCTGGAACTGACGCAGAGGCTCTCCTTCCTGGGAATGAGACTGGACACAGAGTCTCACAGAGTGTTCCTTCCCTTGCAGAAAACTATGGAAATCCAGTCGGTGGTTCAGGCTGTCATGAGACCAAACCGGATTTCGGTGCATCTGTGCATTCGCCTTCTTGGGAAAGTGGTGGCCTCTTATGGGGCGCTTCAGTATGGAAGGTTTCATGCGAGGCCCTTCCAGCTGGATCTGTTGGACAAATGGTCCGGATCTCATCTTCACATGCACCAGGGGATCTGTCTGTCGCCAAAAGCCAAAAACTCCCTTCTGTGGTGGCTACAGACTTCTCACCTCATCGAGGGTCGGAGGTTCGGAATTCAGAATTGGATTCTGCTAACCAAAGACGTAAGCCTCAGAGGTTGGGGAGCAGTCACCCAGATGGTGCAGTTTCAAGGAAGATGGTCAAGTTGGGAAGTCGTCCTTCCAATAAATATCATGGAACGCCCTTCTGCAGGCCTCATCTCTACTTCGGAATCAGGCCATTCAGGTCCAGTCGGACAATGTAACAGCAGTAACGTACATAAACCGACAGGGTGGAACAAAAAGCAGAGCAGCAATGTCAGAGGTGTCAAGAATTCTCCTCTGGTCGGAAAAACACGTTGTGGCTTTGTTGTCGGTCTTCATTCGAGGAGAAGACAACTGGGAAGCAGACTTCCTCAACAGACACAACCTGCACCCGGGGGAGTGGGGCCTCCACCCGGAAGTGTTCCAGTGGTTGACACATCAGTGAAGATATCCATAGATCGACATGATGGCCTCTCAACTCAACAAGAAGCTCAAGCGGTACTATTCCAGGTCGAGGGACCCACAAGCAGTGGCGGTAGAAGCTCTGACAACTCCGTGGGTCTACCAGCTGGTGTACGTGTTTCCTCCACTTCCTCTGACCCCAAGAATTCTAAAGAGGATAAAAAGGGAAAATGTTCAAGCAATCCTAATTGCTCTGGACTGGCCTCAAAGGTCCTGGTGTGTGGATCTTCTCGAGATGCTAATCGAAGATCCATGGCCTCTACCTCTTTGCGAGGATCTTCTGCAACAGGGCCTATTCGTCTATCAAGACTTACCACGGCTAGGTTTAACAGCATGGAAGTTGAATGGCTGATTCTAGCCAGGAAAGGGATTCCTGACAAGGTCATCCCGACTATAATCCAAGCAAGGAAGGGGGTAACGTCTAAACATTACCACCGTATATGGAAGAAGTATGTCTCTTGGTGTAAGAGCAGACAATATTCTGCAGTGGAATTTCATCTGGGACGTCTCCTGCTTTTTCTGCAGTCGGGAGTGGATGTGGTCCTACGCCTAGGCTCCACCATTAAAGTCCAGATTTTGGCCTTGTCAATTTACTTTCAGAAACAACAAACTACTTTGGAATCAGGCCATTCAGGTCCAGTCGGACAATGTAACGGCAGTAACGTACATAAACCAACAGGGTGGAACAAAAATCAGAGCAGCAATGTCAGAGGTGTCAAGAATTCTCCTCTGGGCGGAAAAACACGCCGTTGCATTGTCAGCGGTCTTCATTTGAGGAGTAGAAAACTGGGAAGAAGACTTCCTCAGCAGACACAACCTGTATCCGGGGGAGTGTCCTCCACCCGGAGGTGTTGCGGTGGTTGACACGTCGGTGGGGATATCCACAGATCAACATGATGGCCTCTCGACTCAACAAGAAACTCAAGCGGTATTGTTCCAGGTCGAGAGACCCACAAGCAGTGGCAGTAGACGCTCTGACAACTCTGTGGGTCTTCCAACTGGTGTACGCGTTTCCTCCTCTTCCTCTGATCCCAAGGATTCTGAAGAGAATAAAAAGAGAAAAGGTTCAAGCAATCGTCAATGCTCCAGACTGGCCTCGAACCGCCTGGTACGTGGATCTTCTCGAGATGCTGATAGAAGATCCGTGGCCTCTACCTCTTTGCAAGCATCTTCTGCAACAGGGCCTGTTCATCTATCAAGACTTATCGCAGCTACGTTTAACGGCATGGAAGTTGAACGGCTGATTCTAGCTAGGAGAGGGATTCCTGACAAGGTCATCCCAACTAAGATCCAAGCCAGGAAGGGGATAACATCTAAACATTACCACCGTATATGGATGAAGTATGTCTCTTGGTGTGAGAGCAGACAATATTCCGCAGTGGAATTTCATCTGGGACGTTTCCTGCTTTGTCTACAGTCGGGAGTGGATGTGGGCCTACGCCTAGGCTCTATTAAAGTCCAAATTTCGGCTTTGTCTATTTTCTTTCAGAAGCAATTGGCTTCTCTCTCTGAGGTCCAGATGTTCTTGAAAGGTGTTCTGCACCTCCAGCCTCCATTTATGCCTCCCACAGCTCCTTGGGATCTCAATTTGGTGCTGCAGTTTCTCCAATCGGACTGGTTTGAACCATTACAGGAGGTTGATGTAAAGTACCTTACGTGGAAGACCGTCACACTGTTGGCCTTGGCCTCAGCAAGACGTGTGTCGGAGCTAGGGGCGTTGTCTCAGAAGAGTCCCTACTTAATTTTCCATGAGGACAGAGCTGAACTCAGGACTCAACAACAATTTCTTCCTAAGGTGGTGTCCGCTTTTCACATCAACCAACCTATTGTGGTTCCGGCTGTGATGTACAGCTCTGCTTCTTCAGAGTCTTTGGATGTTGTGAGTTCTTTGAAGGTGTATGTAAGGAGAACAGCTCGTCACAGAAAATCCGACTCGCTGCTCATTCTTTATGATCCCAATAAAATTGGGTGTGCTGCTTTAAAGCAATCTATCGCATGCTGGATCAGGCTCACTATCCAGCATGCTTATTCCACGGCAGGATTTCCAATTCCAAAATCTGTACAAGCCCACTCTACTAGGTCGGTGGGTTCTTCTTGGGCAGCTGCCCGGGATGTCTCGGCTTTACAGCTCTGCCGAGCAGCTACTTGGTCAGGTTCGAACACGTTTGCAAAGTTCAACATGTTCGATACTTTGGCCTCTGAGGACCTTCAGTTTGGTCAATCAGTTCAGCTAGGAAAATCCGCACTCTCCCACCTGGTTTGGGAGCTTTGGTACTTTCCCATGGTGTTAAATGGATTCCCAGTATCCTCTAGGACAAGCATTCCCAACCACGGTCCTCAAGGCACACCAACCAGTGCAGGTTTTAGTGATATCCAGGCTGCAGCACAGATGGTTAAATCAAAATAACTGAGCTACTAATTAAGTCACCTGTGCTGAAGCCTGGATATCACTAAAACCAGGACTGTTAGTGTGCCTTGAGGACCGTGGTTGGGAATGCCTGCTCTAGGACGTAAGAGAAGAGGATTTTAATTACCTACCGGTAAATCCTTTTCTCTTACGTCCTAGAGGATGCTGGGGTCCATTTTAGTACCATGGGGTATAGACGGTTCCTCAGGAGCCTTTTTAACAGTGTTAACTGGCTCCTCCCTCTATGCCCCTCCTCCAGACCTCAGTTTAGAAAATGTGCCCGGGAGACTGGATGCACAGCAGTGGAGCTCTACAGAATTCTGCTGGAAAGACTTTCTTAGGTTTTTTATTTTACAGGGAAGCTGCTGGCAACAGCTTCCCTGCTTCGTGGTACTTAGGGGGGGAAGTAGGAACCAACTTCTCAATTAGTTCAATGGCTCTGCTTCCGCTGACAGGACACCATTAGCTCCTGAAGGGTACTGAACACAGCCCTTGCCTGGCTGCAGCTCACTCCCACAGCACTGCCGCCACCCCCTAACAGAGCTAGAAGTCAGAAGGCTGGTGAGTATTTACCGGAGGCCTGCAGAGAGGGGTCCTCCGGTCATCGTGGCGGCATAAAAGTACCAGCACAGCGGCGGGAAGCTGCACGCCATGTCTCTCAGCAAAAGGGCGCGTGTGGGGGGGGGGGGGGCACGCTCTGAGCGGCATTGAAGATAACTTACTCTTGCTGGCTAAAAAGTACACGTTAGCCGCTGGTGTACTAAATCCCCGGTCAGTATAAATATTACATTACTGAGGCTGAATCGCGCCATTACAGGGCGGCAGGATTTCTCCTCAGACTTGCCAGAAAACTCACTAGGCGCCATTTTTCTCCTGCAGAAATGCCAGTGTGAAGCTCCTGAACGCTGTTTCTCCTCATGACAACGCTGATGCAAGTACCAGGGTGTTATAGAAGGGGAAGGGAGTGTTTATTACATTAGGTCTGCGGACTTAACATTGAAATAGCGCTGTAATTGTTTAGTACTTATACAGTTTACATATAGACGCAATGTGTGGACTGGCAAATCCCTCTGCGTTTCTCTGACAGACATTAGTGTGAGTCTGTTTCCTGTGTGATAGTGTGTGTGTAACATGTCAGGAGAGAGCTCTTCCCCGGAGGAAACAGTTTTGAATGCACAAGAGGGTAATGAGGTGGCCCTTCCCCCTCAAAAGGAACCAGTGTGGGTGAGAAAGTTGCAAAGTAAAATGTCAAAGCTTGCAAAAAAACAACAGTGTGAGGATGCATTGCTGATCATTCCACGTCATCCACTCGGGACCCCTCCAGTTCCCAGAACAGGTCTCTAAAGCAGATTATGCAAGGGGACACTGACACAGATTCCAAATTAGCCCCAAATCAGCCAAAAGCATTCAATGTATGATAGTCGCTATGAAAGAGGTGTTGGAGTTTAGATACCACACCGGTATCTGCAGGAAAAGATTATTTTAAATTAAATATACACCAGGTGGTGACTTTTCCTTCTTCAAGGGACTTGAATGCATGCTTTGAAAAATTCTGGGCAAGCCCAGACAGAGATCTACTATTCCTGGAAGGATACGTGTAGTATACCCTTTCCCTGAGGATGATAGGCACAAATGGGAATCACCCCCTATGGTAGACACCTTAGTTACTAGGCTGTCTACGAAAATCATGTTGCCTGCCCCTGGGTCAGCCTCATTAAAGGATCCTGCTGACCGTAAATTAGAGAAAATGTTAAAAGCCATTTATATGGCTAACGGCATGTTGCTCAGGCCCACCATTGCTTGTGCGTGGGTGGGTAACGCTGTAGAAAAATGGTCAGACAACTTGCTAGTTAATATAGACACAGTTAATAAGGTTGACCTAGTCCTAACTCTTGGTCATATTATAAAATACTGAAGGTTTTCTTGATTGAGGCTATGAGGGATGTTGTTTTGATTGGTCAAGATTCTCTGCTATGAAGATTTCAGCGCAGAGCTCTATGGATCCGCCAATGGAATATTGATGCGGTATCAGAGAAATATTGAGGCACTCCCTTATAATAGTGAGACCCTCTTTGGAAACAAGCTGGATGCCATGATTTCAACGACTACATCGGGCAAGTCAGAATTTCTGCCTTCTACAGCTGCTCCGGCTAGGAAAGGATATCATACTCATATGATGCACTCCTTTCAGCCCAATAAAGAAAGCAAATGGTACCCCCTCCTTCGCAGGATGTGGGCGGGGAAAAGGTAAGAAATCTACAACACCATCAGGTTCCCAAGAGCAGAAGCCACAGCTGCTTCTGCTGAAACCACAGCATGACGCTGGGGCTCCCCTGCGGGAGTACTATCGGGTGAGGGCCCGTCCACTATTCTTCAGCCAGATCTGGGTTTACTCAGATCTAGATCCTTGTATATTACAGACTCAAGTTTACAAGTTGGAATTTCAAACTCTTTCCCAATGACGATTTTTCAAATCAGCCTTACCAGTTTCTGTTCAGGACAGAACAGTAGTGCTGGACGCAATACAGAAATTATGTCGAGACAAGGGATTTTCCTTAGTCCTTGTACTTCAACAGGAAACAGTGTTTTAGTCAAGCCTGTTTGTAGTGCCGAAGCCGGACCGCTTGGTCAGACCGATTTTAAACCTAAAATCGTTGAATCTTTACCTGAAAAGGTTAAAATTCACAATGGAGTCCCGAAGAGCAGTAATCTCCAGTTTGGAGGAGAAGGAAATTACGGTGTAGGTGGACATCAAGGATGCTTAATTGCATGTTCCCATTTACCTTCCACAATCGTATCTGAAGTTTGCGGTTCTGAACTGCCACTACCAGTTCCACACATTGCATTTACGAGTTCAAGGGAGACGTTAGTGCAGAACAGTGCACTGTCCCTGATGGTGCTTCAACGGCACGGGTGGATCATAAACCTACCAAAATCACAATTGGAACCGAAGATGAGGTTATCATTTCTGGGAATGATACTGGACACCGGAGTATAGAAAGTATTTCTAATGATGGAAAAGGCTCTGGAAATCCAGAAAATATGGCCAATTCCATGCCAGGGTGTTCCAGTGGGACCTACTGGACAAGTGGTCCGGATCGCATTTACACATGCATCAGAGGAGAATCCTGTTGACGAAAGCCAGAATTTCACTCCTGTGGTGGTTACAAAATTCTCATCTCCTGGAGGGGCGCAGGTTCGGGATTCATGCCTGGATCCTGGTGACCACAGATGCAAGTCTCTGAGATTGGGGAGCAGTCACGCAAGGGGAAAGCTTCCAAGGAAGATGGTCAAGTCAAGAAGTACTTCTTCACATAAACATTCTGGAATTGAGAGCTGTGTACAGCAGCCTTCATCAAGCGGCAAACCTTCTTCAAGGTCGTCCTTTACAGATTCAGTCAGACAATGTAACGGCAGTAGCTTACATAAACCGTCAAGGCGGAACAAAAAGCAAAGCGGCAATGGCAGAGGTGACGAAAATACTCCTCTGGGCAGAGAGACATGCAAAAGCTCTGTCGACAATTTTCATTCCGAGAGTGGACAACTTGGAAGCAGACTTCCTCAGCAGACGCGATCTCCATCCAGGAGAATGGAGCCTCCACCCAGAGGTCTTTGCGGAGGTAACAAGTCGTTGGGGCATTCCTCAAGTAGATATGACATCACGTCTCAACAAGAAGCTTCAGAAATATTGTTCCAGTTCGAGAGACCCACAAGCAATAGCAGTAGATGCACTGGTGACCCAGTGGGTGTTCCAGTCGGTGTATCTGTTCCCTCCACTTCCACTAATACCAAAAGTTCTCAAGATCATCAGAAGAACAAGGGTGCGAGCAATTCTCATTGCTCTAGACTGGCTAAGGAGGGCTTGGTATCCAGATCTTCAGGAGTTATTACTGGAAGATCCTCTGCCTCTTCCTCTTCACGAGGACCTGCTTCAGCAGGGACCGTTAGTTTATCATGACTTACCGGGTCTGCGTTTGACGGCATGACTGTTGAGCACCAGATCCTAGCCCATAAGAGTGTTCCCAATGAAGTCATTCCCACACTTATTCTGGCAAGGAAAGGGGTAACGTCCAAACATTACCATCGTATTTGGAGAAAATATGTATCTTGGTGTGAATCCAAGAAGTCTCCTGCGGTGGAGTTTCAATTAGGATGCCTTCTCCTATTTCTACAGGTGGGTGTGGATGCTGGCTTGAGATTAAGATCGATCAAGGTCCAAATTTCGGCCTTGTCCATTTTCTTTCAGAAGCAGTTGGCTTCCCTTCCTGAGGTCCAGACGTTCGTGAAGGTGGTTCTGCACATCCAACCTCCCTTTGTGCCTCCTGCGGCGCCATGGGATCTTAATGTGGTGTTGCAGTTCCTTAAATTGGACTGGTCTGAGCCTCTACAAGAGGTAGAGTTGAAGTTTCTCACTTGGAAAGTGGTCATGCTGTTGGCCTTGGCCTCAGGCAGACGAGTGTCTGAATTAGGAGCTCTGTCACATGAGTCCTTATTTGATTTCTCATGAAGATAGATCTGAACTGCGGACGCGTCAGCATTTTCTTCCAAAGGTTGTGTCTTCTTTCCATATCGACCAACCTGTGGTGGTGCCAGTGGTTTCTGACACCTCAGCCGTTTCAAAGTCCTTGGATGTAGTCAGAGCGCTGAGGACTTATGTTGCTAGAACGGCTCGGATTAGGAAAACAGAGGCATTGTTTGTCCTTTATGACCCCAACAGGATTGGGTGTCCTGCTTCTAAGCAGACTGTTGCGCGCTGGATCAGAGGTACCATTCAGCACGCTCATTCCACGGCAGGATTGCCGTTACCGACTTCGGTAAAAGCCCACTCTACAAGGAAGGTGGGTTCGTCCTGGGCGGCTGTCCGGGGTGTCTCTGCATTGCAAATCTGCCGAGCGGCTACTTGGTCAGGTGCAAACACCTTTGCTAAGTTTTACAAGTTTGACACCTTGGCTGCTGACGACCTTAAATTTGGTCAGTCAGTTCTCAGGAACATTAGCACTTTCCCGCCCGTACTGGGAGCTTTGGTACATCCCCATGGTACTAAAATGGACCCCAGCATCCTCTAGGACGTAAGAGAAAATATGATTTTAATTACCTACTGGTAAATCCTTTTCTCGTAGTCCGTAGAGGATGCCGGGCGCCCGCCCAGTGCTAATTTTTCCTGCAGTATTACGTTTTATCTTTTTACACAGGTTCTCCTGTGTTAAGATGTTCACATCGGTTGCTGTTACGTTGTGCATGCACATTAGTATGGGTTATGTTAAAGGCCATGTTAGGCGGCATGTTTTTTGTATGGTGTGAGCTGGTGTGAGCTGGTGTGAATCTCTCCACTAGTTTAATGTAAATTCTTCTCTCGAAAATGTATCTATACTGAGGTCTGGAGGAGGGGCATAGAGGGAGGAGCCAGTTCACACTGTTGAAAGTCTTAACGTGCCGAAGGCTCCTGTGGAACCGTCTATACCCCATGGTGCTAAAATGGACCCCAGCATCCTCTACGGACTACGAGAAAAGGTTTACTGGTAGGTAATTTAAAATCCTATTTTCTCATAGTCCGTAGAGGATACTGGGCGCCCACCCGGTGCTTCGTTTTTTCCTGCACTGTTACTTGGTTAAGTATTTTGGTTTGTTCGGGTGTTGCTGTTCATGTATCAAGTTTGGTTAGCATGGCTTTCCTATTGTTTCTGCCACTTTCCTTATCTATCCTTCTCTCAAAGTGTGTCCGTCTCCTCGGGCACAGTTTCCTAGACTGAGTCTGGTAGGAGGGGCATAGAGGGAGGAGCCATCTCACACTATCAAATTCTTAAAGTGCCCAAGGCTCCTAGTGGACCCGTCTATACCCCATGGTACTAAATGGATTCCCAGTATCCTCTACGGACTGCGAGAAAAGGATTTACTGGTAGGTAATTAATATCCTATTTTTTCTTCTTGGGTTCTACATGCAATGCATCGATACAGCTTAGATCTTATTCAACAGGGCACATCCTACTCTATAGAATAGAGAAATGCCAATTATATTAAATCTAAATCACATATATTCTGATATGATATTCCATATGTGAGTAGGTTATGCATTGACCTGTTTGTTTTTTTGTTTTTTTTGCAGGACTTTTGTGCTAAAGTGAGCCTGCAACTGCCTGAATTATACAAAGTGGGGCAAACCAGTTCTCTCTTCACTTACAAGATATTTGCATGGTGTTTTATAAAAGGGATTATAACTTCCTTAACATCATTTTTCATGGTATATGGGGCATGCCAAAACACTACAGGTCCCGGTAGTACCTGTGATTATCAATCATTTGCAGTAACAACAGCAACCGCAGTGATCCTGACTGTTACACTGGAGGTAAAAATGTATATTATCCCAAGTAATACAAGTTATAATAAAGTAGCAGTTGCCTGACAAACTGACCTTTTAAGACTTCAGAATTAAAGCAAAAATATGTAGCTGTTGAAGCAAACTTAAAAAAGAAGTGGGAGTTACTTGACACTTGCATGATAAAGTGGGAGGGTGCAAAGTATGTGATGAGGCAAAGTGTGTCATCAAACGCCTGCCCACACAGTGTATTCAGAGGTGAGTAGGGCTGGTGAGTGCTTTGCTCCAGTATTGATGTATTTTTCCATTTGCTGCAAGCCAGTTGTTGTGGAACTACATAATCCGGGTGGTCTTCAGGTTGCCGAATGTCGGGATTCCGGCGCACAGTATACTGGCGCCAGAATCCCGACACCCGGCATACCGACAGGTATTCTCCCTTGTGGGGGTCCACGACCCCCCTGCAGGGAGAATAAAAAGCGTGGCGCGCAGCGCGCCACTGTGCCCGCAGTGTGGCGAGCGCAGCGATCCCGCAAGGGCTCATTTGCGCTCGCCACGCTGTCGGTATGCCGGGGGCCGGGCTCCCGGCGCCGGTATGCAGGTCGCCGGGAGCCCGGCCACCGACATACCATACTACACCCCATAATCCAACTTCCAACATGCCCTTTTTCTGCTAGAGCATGTTAAAACTATGATACAACATGCTGGGATGTCTAGTTCTACAGCAGCTGGAGTGCTACACGTTGTCTACCCCTGGTAAAGATAGTACAATTTGCACATCAGTGTTTGAACAAAGAGTATAGCAGCTATAGACACTAGGAGGTCACGTTAAATAGCTAACTTGTTTGATTCTTACTCAGGGCCGGCCCAAGGCCACATTTTTTTTTTTTTAGGAAGCAAATAAATACTTTGGTGCCCCGCTAATTAAGGGGGCATGGTTTCATGGGAAAGCCCATTTATAGTGCCATTTGCACATTATGCCCACCATAGTAGTGCCCCTTTCACATTATGCCCACCGTAGTAGTACCCCTTACACATTATGCCCACAGTAGCAGTGCCCCATACACATTATGCCCACTGTAGTAGTGTCCCATACACATTATGCCCACAGTAAAAGTGCCCAATACACATTATGCCCACAATTGTAGTGCCACATACACATTATGCCAACAGCATTAGTGTCCCATACACATTATACCCACTGTTGTAGGGCCCCTTACACATTAATTTATCGGAAATGATTACCTGATATGCCTCCTCATATCAGGTAATAGAGCAGGCAGTGTTATTTGCACCGCTGCACCATACCCAGCACTACAGTAGTACTGTGAAGAATTTCAAAATAAACTACCACTCCCAGCATTCCTTGCTGTCTGCCCGAAAGGGCTTTGAGGAGCAGTAGTTTATTTTGCATGTGCAGTACTGTGAAGAGTCTCAAAATAAACTATCACTCCCAGCAGCAAGGGCTTCTGAGAAGGGTAGTTTATTTTGTGCTTCTTCACAGTCTGTTCCGGCTCCAGACACGTTCGATGCACGGAGTGCTTGGTATTTAAGAGCGGCCGGCCATCTCAACTATGACGCCGGTTTGTCAGCCAATTAGAGCTTGCGGATCGATAGTTCCGACTCCTGATTGGCTGACAGACCACGAGCTTTGATTGGCTCATGAATTTGCACCATATTTGAGATGGCTGCTGCCGAAGACGGGAGACCGGACTGAGAGGCAGGAGAGGTGCGTGCTGCGCTCTCCTCCCCTCAGAGCACCACAGCTGGGGCATATGTGTATATGGCACTATAGGGGCAGTACTTGTATCTGGCACTATTGGGGGCAGTATGTGTATTTGGCACTATACTGGGAAATACCTTATGTGTATCTGGCACTATGTTGGCGGCATTATGTGTATCTGGCACTATACTGGAGACGTGTATCTGACACTATACTGGGAACATTATGTGTATCTGACACTATACTGGGGACGTTATGTGTACCTAGTACTATACTGGGGACATCATGTTTATCTGACACTATATTGGAACGTTATGTGTATCTGACACTATACTGGGGACATTATGTGTAGGGTGCACTACTGTGGGCATTAAGTGTAAGGCTGCTAATTGTATGTGTGTGTGTAGAAGGGTGTGTGATAATATATATATTTATAGTTTGATATAATATAAAATTGCGAGGCCACTTTCCCAGGAGCACGTGCGCATTAAGGGGTGGGGGGTTCAAAATTTCTCACTCAGGGTGCTAGTAAGCCTGGAGCTGGCCCTGTTCCTGGGCACAGCACAGTGGCGGCAAAACCACTGCCTGCTCTGTGAGTCTTGCAGGGGGGAATATAAGGTAGAGACGGTTTTACGTATGCTGGTGGCATAGATGAGCCAGAGCACCCTCCTCTATGCTGCTCCTACACAGCTGCATACCCAGTATACGCTGAAAACCGACCTGTTCATACTGATAAAGTAGCCCTCACCTTATTTGATAATATTCATATAGAACTTTAGATTATAAACTCTCATGAGCAGGTATTTTCTACCATTTGTCTCATGTCAACACCTTCTGCACCAGCCATGTATGTGCTTGTTATATTTCTATATATGATTTGTTTTTGCTTGATTTGTGTATACTATTTTACCACATTCTTTTGTTGTGCAGTATAAATAATACTGCTTAAAGAAAGAAGCCGGGGCTTCAGCTTGGCTTTTGGAGCAAGGGTTGAATCCTGGTCAGTACCCCCTTTCACACAAGAGATGAAATTCCCGGGGCAAGCATTTGGACCCGTGAATTTTCCATGGCAAACCAGTTTAACCCGGATCCTTTCTCTGTGTGAAAGGGTCAACCTGGGTCCAAAGTCCCGGGTCCTTGACCCAAGCCCTGGCATTTTTGACCCGGGTGGACCCTTACACACAGAGAAAGGACCAGCGACTCCTACGTACTTTCAGTAGGAGTGCTGCTGCTATCCCCTTGCCGGGGCGAGAGGAGACAAACAGCCGCCAGCCCCGGGTCCCAGCACCCGAACAAAAAACACAAAAACGAGAGAGCAGATGTGTTGTGTGTGTGTGTGTGTGTGTATATATATATATATATATATATACTCTGTAAAAAGATGCACTCACCAGACTAATCCAGAGTGAACAAAATGAGTCTTTTAATTCCAACAGCACATACTCACAGGGTCATGGTCAACGTTTCGGCTCACAGCAGAGCCTTTTTCAAGACCAGATTACCAGAATGCCATCTTCCTTGCACAGATCTTAGCAATGGGGCCATATACAGGTTGAGTATCCCTTGTCCAAAATTAAAAGTCCCATATTTTTGGATCCCCTACTGAGATAATGACATATGTATTATATATATTATCTTTAAATATATATATTTATAAATAATATATATAATATTTATGTCATTATCTTAGTAGGGGACCCAACACTTTGGGATTTTTAATTTTGGATAAGGGATACTTAACCTGCATACCATCAGAGCAGTCACCCCCCCCCCCCCCCCCCCCAATTAGGTAATTAACATCAAATAACGTATAGTCTAATGGTAAAAATCAGTATGAAAGGAGCCAGACACCCACAAGACTCATACAGTCATTCATACATAAGTATAATAGCAAAGCAGCCTCTTAGTTTACCTGTAAAAAGCAAACAGCCACCTGTGGAACGCACGCCAGTGCTGTGACACGCACAGTACTTCCTGTCCGGCGCGCGGCACTTCCTGTCTCGCGTAACAAAGGGCTGCTTTGCTATTATACTTATGTATGATGATTGATGACTGTATGAGTCTTGTGTGTGTCTGGCTCCTTTCATACTGATTTTTACCAGTAGACTATACGTTATTTGATGTTAATTACCTAATTGGGGGGTGTGACTACTCTGATGGTATATATGGCCCCATTGCTAAGATCTGTGCAAGGGAGATGGCATTCTGGTAATCTGGTCTTGAAAAAGGCTCCGCTGTGAGCCGAAACGTTGACCAGGACCCTGTGAGTATGCGCTGTTGGAATTAAGAGACTCATTTTGTTCACTCTGGAGAAGTCTGGTGAGGGCATCCTTTTTACAAAGTATATGTTTTGGATTACGTCTGGACTGGACTTGACCCTGGATTTTGCACCACAGCGGCTGTGATTGAAGATATGCGAGTGCAGCTGTTTCACTGGTGTTATATATATATATATATATATATATATATATATATGTATAAAATTATACATAATTTACAAGCTTTTTGGCATAAATTGGCCAATATTATGACGATGCTGAGGTTAGCTTCTTATTCAGCCAGCTTCTTATTCACTTCTTATTCACTTCTTATTCGAGCTCCAGCTTCTTATTCAAAAAATTTAGTTTTGCAAGGGTTAACTAGTCTAGGGCCACAAATTTGACACCTGAAATCAACAGAGGGTGGTCACTACTGTCACGTCTGGCAGGGTTTGAGGATCCGGCAGCTGATATTTGCCTGAGGAGGTAGCAGGCTGTGAATGAACCAGATGAGGGGGCTGGATATAGTTCCTTCGCATGGGACACGGAGCAATGAAGAACGTAGGCGGGGTTTGATAGTCAATGGAAAGTATTTATTATGTACAGGGCTGAGGTAGGGAACTGAGGCTGAAGCACAATGGTTAAAGACGTGGCTGGAGGTGAAGAACTGCGGACTGTGATTTGAAAGACGAGACTGTAGATGATGAACTGTGGAACTGTGGATGGTAGTTGAAAACGTGGCTGGAGACAAGGACTGTGGACTGTGGTTTGGAAAACAAGGCTTGAAGATAATAATCTGCAGGCTGTGGTCAGTGGTACAATGGCGTGGCTGGTGAAGGAGATCTGTGGAGTGTGGCTTGAAAGACGAGGCAGAAGACCTGGAGCCGACTGTGCCCAAAGAGTCTTACTGGACCGGGTTTTCCAGGAGCGCTTCCACAGGCAGTAGTTTCCAAAGCCTCCGGAGACCACTTGGCAGGATCAGCTCCCTTCCTAGTTAATGCGGTTATAGGAGCTATGACAGAAGAATAATTTTGAATGAATCTTCGGTAGAAGTTAACAAACCCCAGGAAACGTTGAATTCCTTTAAGGGTAGCTGGAAGTGCCCAATCCTGAATCGCATGGACTTTAGCAGGGTCCATCTGTAACCTCTGCCCTGAAAGAATGTAACCGAGGAATGGAATCGTGGGTACTTCAAAGGTGCACTTCTCTAACTTACAGAATAACTGATTCCTTCGTAAACGAGTTAACACTTCTTTGACTTGTTCACGGTGGGTCTTCAGATCCCTAGAAAAAATGAGGATGTCATCCAGATACACTACCAAGCAGTCATAGAGGAGATCTCTGAAGATTTCGTTAACGAACTCTTGAAAGACGGCTGGGGCGTTGCATAGGCCAAAAGGCATTACCAGGTATTCGTAATGGCCGTCGCGGGTATTAAATGCCGTCTTCCATTCGTCCCCTGGGCGAATACGTATAAGATTGTAGGCCCCCCGTAAGTCCAACTTAGTAAATACAGTAGCTCCTTTAACACGGTCGAACAGTTCTGGAATCAGAGGTAACGGATATCTGTTCTTAATTGTTATGTAATTGAGACCTCTATAGTCAATACAGGGCCGCAACCCCCCATCCTTCTTTTTGACGAAGAAAAACCCTGCTCCGGCCGGAGATGTAGAAGACCTGATGAACCCTTTCTCCAAGTTCTCCCGTATATACTCCGACATGGCCTGTGTCTCGGGAAGTGAGAGAGGGTAAATTCGACCTCGGGGAGGAGTCTTACCGGGTACTAGCTCAATGGGACAATCCCAAGTACGATGCAGGGGCAAGGTGTCCGCCCCATGCTTACTGAAAACATCTTGAAAAGATTGGTACTCCACAGGAAGGCTGGAAGGGTTGGAAGAACAGAGAGGTCTAACTGAAGGTAAACAGTTCTGAAAGCAGTCTTGTCCCCAAGAGAGAACATCCATAGTTTGCCAATCTATGTGGGGATTGTGTCTGATTAACCATGGAAACCCTATGATTAGTTCATGAGAGGCTTTAGGAATTACAAGGAAAGAGATTTTTTCTGAATGGAGAACTCCGACCTTCAGCTTGAGAGGAATAGTACGAAAGGATATAATACCCTCTGGGATATAACTTCCATCCACTGCGGTAACAGAAATGGTACGATCCAAAGGAACCATTTGTATTCCAGATCGTTTGACCAGAGCTGACATAATGAAGCTTTCGGCGGCTCCGGAGTCGAGTAGTGCAGGGATGAGAAGAGAAGAAGAAGGGAGCTCCAATTGGGTTAACAGGACAGACTCTTTCTTGGTATGTAATTCTGAGAATTCTCCTAGCTTGACCTCTCCAGCACAAACTAGGAGCGGGCGTTTCCCGGACGTAGACTGCAAGTTTTAACAAAGTGATCAGATGCACCACAATACAGGCAGAGGTTCCCTTGTCGCCGTCTCTGACGTTCTTCATTGGAGAGGTGGGAGCGATTAATCTGCATGGGTTCTTCCACAGTTGGTGATGATGGTGTTGGTGGAAGAACAACTCTAGGCTTAGGGCGATCTGACCGCAACCTCTCCATACAGCGTTCTCTGTATCTCAGATCTAACTTATTGCATAAAGAAATTAGTTTATCCAACTTATCAGGTACATCCTGAGTTGCGAGGTCATCTTTGATCTTTTCGGAGAGACCGCTCCAAAAAGCTGCAATGAGAGCCTCCTCGTTCCAGTTCAGTTCTGAGGAAAGGGTGCGAAACTGGATCACGTACTGACTGACCGTACGCGTGCCCTGACGCAGGCGCAGGATCTCCAATGAGGCGGCAGAAGTCCTGCCCGGTTCGTCGAAGAGTCTTCGAAAGGTGGCCATGAATTCTGGATAGTTAGATAAGATGGGATCCATCCTCTCCCACAAAGGTGAAGCCCATTCCAACGCTTGCCCGGTAAGTAAAGAAATTATATAGGCTACTTTGGTTCGTGCTGATGGGAAGTTGGCCGACTGTAGTTCGAACTGGATTTCGCACTGGTTAAGAAACCCGCGGCATTGTTTTGGATTCCCATCAAATTTACTGGGAGATGGCAAATGCAAACGTGGAAGTGGTACTGGTACAGGAGGAAGCAGGACCGGAGGTGCCAATGTGGGAGCAGCTGTAGATACTTGAGGTGCCGTCATGGCAACACAGAGAGAATCGAGACGTTCAGACATACTCTGCATGAACTGCACGATTTGAGATTGTGTGGCCTCCTGCTTACTTAAGCGAGACCAGATATCTGCAGTTGAATCCCCTCCTGAGGCCTGATCACCCGTCCAATCCATTTGGCCAGTGCTTACTGTCACGTCTGGCAGGGTTTGAGGATCCGGCAGCTGAGATTTGCCCGAGGAGGTAGCAGGCTGTGAATGAACCAGATGAGGGGGCTGGATATAGTTCCTTCGCATGGGACACGGAGCAATGAAGAACGTAGGCGGGGTTTGAGAGTCAATGGAAAGTATTTATTATGTACAGGGCTGAGGTAGGGAACTGAGGCTGAAGCACAATGGTTAAAGACGTGGCTGGAGGTGAAGAACTGCGGACTGTGATTTGAAAGACGAGACTGTAGATGATGAACTGTGGAACTGTGGATGGTAGTTGAAAACGTGGCTGGAGACAAGGACTGTGGTTTGGAAAACGAGGCTTGAAGATAATCTACAGGCTGTGGTCAGTGGTACAAAGGCGTGGCTGGTGAAGGAGATCTGTGGAGTGTTGCTTGAAAGACGAGGCAGAAGACCCGGGGCCGACTGTGCCCAAAGAGTCTTACTGGACCGGGTTTTCCAGGAGCGCTTCCACAGGCAGTAGCAGGCAAGAAACGGCAGGGCTGCAGCAGCAACAGAGAACCGACCAAGCAGCATCAGGAGGAACCAAGATACAGCAGGAATCCATGGGAGCACAGGCTAAAGCACCTACAACAGGGTTGTAACTTGAAGCACTGGCATCCCTGTCCTAAACCAGACCCATTTTATAGGGAGAGCTTCCCCTGGATTGGCTGGAAGAAACAGGAACTATGCTTAAAACTTGGTCTCCAACATGGCGGCGCCCAGTAATGCAGACCTTTTTGCAAAGCCACATTGCTCACTGCCCCTGGTCTCCAAGCAACGGTTCAGCAAGAGCGACCCGCTGTAGCGGCGTCCCGCCGCCACGAGCGGACCCCCTCACCTCCGCTACTGCTGCCCACTGATCCGGCGCAGCAGCCCACCTCCGCCGCTGCCCGCACAACGCCAAGGAAGCCAGCCCCGCGGCCCCAGCGTACCGGTAAGACTCCGGACGCTGACAACTTACATATCACCCACTTAAATTTTGTTTGGCCCAACGCTGTTTTGCGCATGAAATACACTGGCAAAGTGGGCACAAACACCATATTTTGCCATTTTGAATAAGTAGCTGTAGTTTTGCAAGGGTTAACTAGTCTTGGGCCACAAATTTGACTCCTGAAATCAACAGAGAGTGGTCACTTGCATGTGACCCACTTGTATTTTGTCTGGCCCAACACTGTTTTGGGCATGAAATACACTGGCAAAGTGGGCACAAACACCATATTTTACCATTTTGAATAAGTAGCTGTAGTTTTGCAAGGGTTAACTAGTCTTGGGCCACAAATTTGACCCCTGAAATCAACAGAGGGTGGTCACTTGCATGTGACCCACTTGTATTTTGCCTGGCCCAACGCTGGTTTGGGCATGAAATACACTGGCAAAGTGGGCACACACACCATATTTTGCCATTTTGAATAAGTAGCTGTAGTTTTGCAAGGGTTGACTAGTCTTGGGCCACAAATTTGACACCTGAAATCAACAGAGGGTGGTCACTTACATATCACCCACTTGTATTTTGCCTGGCCCAACACTGTTTTGGGCATGAAATACGCTGGCAAAGTGGGCACACGCACCATATTTTGCCATTTTGAATAAGTAGCTGTAGTTTTGCAAGGGTTAACTAGTCTTGGGACACAAATTTGACACCTGAAATCAACACAATGTGGTCTCTTACATATCACCCACTTATATTATGCCTGGCCCAACATTTATTTGTGAATGAAATACGCTGGGAAAGTGGGCACAACCACCATATTATAATTTACCATTTTGAATATGTAGCTGTAGTTTTGCAAGGGTTAACTAGTCTTGGGCGACATATTTGATACCAGAAATCAAGGGTTAGATTAGCTCCTTATCGCACAGGGGAGTCATAGAGAGCCTATGTTGAGTTAAAGTTGTCTGAAGTCAGCTCCTATCCTTGCTTGAAGGAAGCTATACTCAGCAGGATTGGGGTGACGGGTCCCAGCAAAGCCCAAGAATATTATGAGTTGCAGCTGAACCCATCTGAGCCTCCAGTGGTCAAACTGGCATAATTGGCCAAACTGAGTAAAACCTGGTTACAGACAGATAAAAACTCTTCTCAGTGGGTAGTGGAAGTGATGGCTCTAGACGGGTCTGGGACACCAGGTCGACAACAAAAAGGTCGACACACCTTAGGTCGACGCCAATTGGTCGACACACCTTAGGTCGCCGCACCTTAGGTCGACATGGACAAAAGGTCGACAAGAACAAGGTCGACATGGAAAAAGGTCGACATGAGTTTTTTATGTTTTTTTGGTGTCGTTTTCTTCGTAGAGTGACCAGGAACCCCAATTAGTGCACCGCGTCCCCTCGCATGGCTCGCTTCGCTCGCCATGCTTCGGTCATGGTGCCTTCACTCCGCTCGGCACAGATTACCGTTCCAATCGTAGTCCACGTGGATGAAAAGGTTCCAAAAAAGAACTCATGTCGACCCTTTTCCATGTCGACCTTGTTCCTGTCGATCTTTTGTCCATGTCAACCCTTTGTACGTGGCGACCTAAGGTGTGTCGACCAATTGGTGTCGACCTAAGGTGTGTCGACCTTTTTGTTGTCGACCTGGAGTCCGGATACCCTCTAAACCAGGGTATACGGGTATTAGACCGTGGTGTAAAACACTGGGCCTTCACAGGCTGACCCCCAGACAATTGAGGAGCTAGCAGTGGTGATTGAGAGGTACCTGACCCTGGGAAATTTGAATAAAGCCAAGCAAGGGTTACAGCCAGTACCTAAGCCCAATACCCAGATCCCCATTGTTAAACCAAACAGCCCGTCTCCAGTCATATGTTTTGAGTGCAGAGAGCCCAGTCATGCACAGCGGTACTTCCAAAAGCAGGGTGAGCTAGTGGATTGCAGCTCAGGGAAAACAGCACAACCTGTATTTAGTATGGCGCCTGGAATTATTTCCCTAGCTGAAACTACCGTTTCATCTGATGGTACAGATTGAAGGCTGGAATATCTGGGCCTTGGTTGATACTGGCAATGAATTGTCTATCATCTCTGCTAACCTGGTTCTTCCCGGGTCTGGCCAGGTTGTGCTTCTGGTAAAGATGCTATGTATACTTGGTGACATAGAAGAATGCCCATGAGTGCCCCTGCCGGTAGTGATTAAAGTAAAAATGGTAGTCACAGTAGCTTCCAAACCTCCTTATCCACTTATCCTGGGCCAGGACTTCCCACTGTTGCAGGAGTTTGTTACCTGGCATGACATTGGCAGACAGACAAAGATTAAGCTGTCTCAGGGGCCAAGATCTACTGGAAGCCAAGGTTGTATGACTGTAAAGCCCTCTCTTGCCAGTGAGATTGAGACACATTAGCGAAAGAGTGTCTTTGCAGGACTTTAGGCGAGATCAACATAACAATGGCAACTTGTCCAATACTTTTTAAAATGTGGTAGTGGTAAATGGTAAGGTAAACTCTGCTTTACCACCTGAAGGTGTACCTTACTTTATGTGAAAAACAATTTGTTTTACCTTGTAACTTATTTGCAAGGTAAAAGGGTAGACCAGTTGCTGATTCCCCGAAAACATGAGCAGCTGGTATTAAGGGCAGCTCACATGCATTTATGGGGTGGCCATTTAGGGGAGAGGAAAACTCTCCAGCGTATCCAGCTATGGTTCTCCTGGCCAGGCATTTATGCTGCAGTAAAAAACTATTGTCAGGAATGCCCAGTGTACCAAAAGAATGCACCCCAGACAGAATTTAGGGCGACCTTGGTTTTCCGGACTATAATTTCCATGCCTATTGAGCCAATTTTTATAGATCTGATAGGGCCAGTAGAAAAATTGGATCATGGGCATCAGTATATATTGGTGACAGTGGACTACTCCACCGGGTACCCGGAGGCCATACCACTATGTAACGTGAAATCTAGCACTATTGTCCGGGAGTTCTTGATGCTGTATACCCGTCTAGGAATACCAATAGAGGTCCTGACCGACTAAGGTACCCCTTTTGTGTCTAAATTAATGAAATACCTGTGTCGCCTGTTAAAGGTGGATAGAATTACCATTTCGGTTTTCCACCCGCAGACAGACGGCTTGGTTGAATGCTTTAACAGAACCCTTATGCAGATGATGAAAAGGGCAGTGTCACAGGAGAAGCGAGATTAGGACCTACTCTTACCTTAGCTAATGTTGGCAGTTTGAGAGGTACCCCAAACCTCTTTTTTTATTATTATCCTTTATTTATATAGAGACTTTATATAGAGACTGTATGGGGTTTAGACCCTTCAAACTCCTCTATGGTAGACAACGCAGAGGGATACTAGATCTATTAAAAGATGGGTGGGAGCAGCAATTGTCCCAAGGGAATGCGGTCAAGATCCCGCCGGATGGAATCCCGACGGTCGAAATACCGACGCCGGATCCCCGACCGGCACAATCCCGACATATTCTGCCTCCGTGGGTGTTCACGACACCCATAGAGGGAGAATATAAAAGTGTGCCGAGCATAGCAATGCAGCGTGGCGAGCGAAGCGAGCCCGCAAGGGGCTACGTTCTGCTCGCCACCCCTGTCGGGATTGTGTGGTCGAAATTCTGGCATCGGTATTTTGACCGCCAGGATCCCGTCCAGCGGGATTTAGTACTGATCCCATCCCAAGAGCCTAACATCGTTCAGTTTGTGTCCCAATTGAATGGCTGTCTAAGGCAAATTGGGCCACTTCTGACCAAGCATATGGTAAGAGCTCAACAGGATCAAAAACGCAGTCATGGCGTTACTGCTGTCAACCGGACTCTCAATAGGGGCAACAAGGTACTGATACTTGTGTCTAGGTACGGCAGGAAGGTAGAAGGAAAGAGGTAAAAGTCTACCATGTGAATTTGTTGAAGCCTTGGAAAGTGCCAGTCATCCCTCTTTAGTGGCCATGAAAACCCCAGAATGTTAGGTGCCTACTGTAGTAACTTTGAGTCCTAGCCAGAAACAAGAAGTGGTAAACTTAGTAGCACATTACCAGGTTGTGTTCTCTGCCCTCCTGGGGAAAACTCAAATCATACAGCATGACAATGTTACTCCACCCGGGGGGGGGGTGATAAAACAAAGGCCATATTGTATATCTGAGGCCCAACAGGCAGCAGTAAAACGGGAACTGGAAGTGATGCGGCGCTTGGGGGTCATAGAGTAGTCAAACAGTGAATGGAATAATCCCATTTTTTTTTAGAGCCGAAGCCTTTTGGTGCTTTGAGATTCTGTAATGACTTCAGAAAGTTAAATAAAGTTCCTCGGTTTGATTCCTATCCTATGCCCGGGGTTGATGAGCTAGTACAAAACTTAGCAATAAGCCAGTATCTAACTACGCTAGATTTACTGAAGGGGTACTGGCAAATTTCTCTGATGGAAGCTGCCAAAGCAACAACAGCCTTCTCTACCACAGTGGGTTTGTTCCAGTCGAACCTTCCAAAGGTGGATGCAGTGTTACAGTCTCTACAGGCACAAGGGTTCACAGCTAACCTGGAGAAGTGTGCCATCAAAACTGTGGAGGCAAAGTATCTGGGGTATATTGTATGCCAAGGGTAAGTTAAACCTCAACCCAGCAAGGTGGAAGCAATCTTTCCATGGCCTAAGCTAAAATGTATGTCGCAACTCAGGATATTCTTTGGTCTGGTGGGCTATTATCGTAGGTTCAGGGGTGGAACTTGCAGCGGTGCAACCGGAGCAATGCACCAGGGCCCCTCCACGATGAAGGGGCCCACAGCCAGAGGCACTACAAGGAATCAGACTGACTCATTACATGCCACCTGCCGGCGCGCTGCAAGCCGCCGGTTCCCCTTAACAGAATGAGGCTGAGCTGGTTTGCAGAGCTGCAGTCTGTCCAGAGGGGGAGGAGGATGCAGTTGAGGAGTCTGGAGAAGGAGAAGGGGCCATCTTCCCCCCTCATTCATGGGCAGCCCAGCTGTTTCTTTTTACTACCGGAGCCGGAGCATCACATGACCATGCGGCTAAACTGTAGAGTATCTGAGGTAGTGCAGCAGCATTCCTTGTAAGGCGGTCAGGCAGCTGTGTGTTTTTTTATTTTTATTTTATTATACATTTTTCTAATTGTACATTTCATCCTGCAAACCCAGAATCGCGGACCTCGAAGAGGCGGAGCCTACATTGAGGGGGCGGAGATTGGGAGGTGGTGGGCGGGGTTGTTACAGTAAGCTGGTCTCTCTGCAAATAGTAATGGTGACTGTGCAGTGACATATAACATACAGCACAGCATAGAGTGACTCCACTAAGGCAGCCAGGCACAGGGTCATGTGTTGTCACCCAGGGTGCATGTGCTGCTGCTGGCTGCATGATGTATAGTGTGGACATCTGTCTCCATGGGCCTTGTGTATCCTTGTACAAAGGAATTGTCCCATCTTTATACAGTGAGAAGTCTCCTGAGTTTTTGTGGGAGTTGGATACAATTGGCCGACAGTTATCATGTTGATATTCATTATGTCGACATGAAGAACTGTCAACAAACAGTCCCTTGTGATATAGCAGTTTCGTACTTTATACCGGTGACAGCAGTGCCTTTTTCTGAATCACATTGCATTGGCGATGTCTCAGCAGTGTTCTGGTGAGTATTTTCCCCATTATCCCTAATCCCTAAACCTTTCCCTAGTAGCTAACCTTAACCTTTTCCCCTCCCCACAGCCTAACCCTAGCCACCACCCCAGTGCCTCACCCCTCCCCCCCAGCAGCCTATCCCTAAAACTTTACCGTAGTGCCTACTATATTGGGCGTTACGTGTAAAAGGAACTCTACCGTGTGGCGTAATGTGTATAAGGAGCTCTACTGTGTGGCGTAACCTGTATAAAGGGTGTTACTGTGTGGTGTAACGTCTATAAGAAGCACCACTGTGTGGCGTAACGTGTATAAGGAGCACTATTGTGTGGCGTAAAATGTATAAGGACCATTACTGTGTGTTGTAACGTGTATAAGGAGCTCTACTGTGTTGCGTAACATGTATAAGGAGCAGTACTGGGTGGAGTAACGTGTATCAGGAGCACTACTGTGTGGTATAACGTATATTAAGAATACTACTGTGTGGCGTAACATCTATAAGGCACTACTGTGTGTTGTAATGTGTACAAGGAGCACTACTGTGTGGTGTAACGTGTAGAAGGAGCTCTACTATGTGGCGTAATGCGTATAATAAGCAGTACTGTGTGGCATAATGTGTTTCAGGAGCACTACTGTGTAGCGTAACGTATATAAGGAGTACTACTGTTCAGTGTAATGTAAATCGGTGTAATGTAATAAGGTTGCACTACTGTGTGGCATCATTTGAATTGGTGGTACTATTGTGTGCCCACACCCCTTTTCAATGAGACCATGCCCTATTTTTTGACACACATGTTTTGGATCTTGGGGGGGCTGGGGATACGCATTTTGTTGCACCTGGGCCCACCATGGTCTTGTTCCGCCACTGCGTAGGTGCATGCGCGAATTTGCCTCAGGGCAGCATCATTCACTGAATGTCTGAGGGAACAGTCCCCAGACAAGATCTAATCACAGATGTGCTAAATGTAGCACATCTACGATCATTTACTCTGACATGCGGGTGGATGCCCAGCACAGGGCTGGTCCGCCCCGCATGACTGGCCCTAGCCCCCCCCCCCCCCCCCCCGCCCCCCCCCTCCTCGCACAGGTACAAAACCATTGCACGGTGTCGATGATTTTGTACCTGATGAGTAGCTCCCTGCCAGCGAAGCTCCTGCACGCTAGCAGTCCGCTACTCGCCACATCCCGGGTCGCAGAGGCTGTGTGTAACACCACTCATCTGCCTCGGGCCACCCCCCAACGGTCCAGACAGGCCTCTGTTGTCCGGACCGTGGTTCTAAAGCCGGTGGCATGCCCCTTCCCACCACTTGCCCGCCTCTGCCTGTCAATCAGGCAGAGGCGATCGAAGCCCTGAGATGCGGATAGAATCTCACTGGGCTCCCGGAGTGCGCTCGCGCAGGGCGCACTCCACAAAGTAATTCAGACTGCGATCGTTGCCGCTGCAGTGATGCAGTCTGAATTATCCCCTAGGTCCGCAGAGACTACTTTGCAGAATTTAAGAAAAGCTTTATGCGCAGAGCCTGTATTGCAGGCTCCTGATTTCAGGTGTCAAATTTGTGGCCCAAGACTAGTTAACCCTTGCAAAACTACAGCTACTTATTGAAAATGGCAAAATATGGTGTTTGTGCCCACTTTGCCAGTATATTTCATGCCCAAAACAGCGTTGGGCCAGGCAAAATACAAGTGGGTCACATGCAAGTGACCACTCTCTGTTGATTTCAGGGGTCAAATTTGTGGCACAAGACTAGTTAACCCTTGCAAAACTACAGCTACTATTTCAAAATGGCAAAATATGGTGTTTGTGCCCACTTTGCCAGTGTATTTCATGCCCAAAACAGCGTTGGGCCAAGCAAAATACAAGTGGGTGATATGTAAGTGACCACTCTCTGTTGATTTCAGGTGTCAAATTTGTGGCCTAAGACTAGTTAACCCTTGCAAAACTACAGCTACTTATTCAAAATGGCAAAATATGGTGTTTGTGCCCACTTTGCCAGTATATTTCATGCCCAAAACAGCGTTGGGCCAAACAAAATACAAGTGGGTGATGTGTAAGTGACCACCCTCTGTTGATTTCAGGTGTCAAATGTGTGGCCCAAAACTAGTTAACCCTTGCAAAACTACAGCTACTTATTCAAAATGGCAAAATATGGTGTGTGCCCACTTTGCCAGTGTATTTCATGCCCAAAACAGCGTTGGGCCAGGCAAAATACAAGTGGGTCACATGCAAGTGACCACCCTCTGTTGATTTCAGGTGTCAAATTTGTGGCCCAAGACTAGTTAACCCTTGCAAAACTACAGCTACTTATTGAAAATGGCAAAATATGGTGTTTGTGCCCACTTTGCCAGTATATTTCATGCCCAAAACAGCGTTGGGCCAGGCAAAATACAAGTGGGTCACATGCAAGTGACCACTCTCTGTTGATTTCAGGGGTCAAATTTGTGGCACAAGACTAGTTAACCCTTGCAAAACTACAGCTACTATTTCAAAATGGCAAAATATGGTGTTTGTGCCCACTTTGCCAGTGTATTTCATGCCCAAAACAGCGTTGGGCCAAGAAAAATACAAGTGGGTGATATGTAAGTGACCACCCTCTGTTGATTTCAGGTGTCAAATTTGTGGCCCAAGACTAGTCAACCCTTGCAAAACTACAGCTACTTATTCAAAATGGTAAATTATGGTGTTTGTGCCCACTTTGCCAGTGTATTTCATGCCCAAAACAGCGTTGGGCCAGTCAAAATACAAGTGGGTCATATGCAAGGGACCCTACTCTGTTGATTTCAGGTGTCAAATTTGTGACCCAAGACTCATTAACCCTTGCAAAACTGAATGATCTGAATAAGAAGCTGGAGTTGGAATAGGAAGTGAATAAGAAGCTAGAGCTTGAATAAGAAGTGAATAAGAAGCTAGAGCTTGAATAAGAAGTGAATAAGAAGCTGGCCGAATAAGAAGCTAACTTCAGCCTTGTAATATTATGAGCCTTTTCCACGAATTGAATGAAATATCAGTTTTATGGGGCACCTGCTCTATTGTTTCTATGTTGTCTCACTTAGGTAGCATATCCCATTATAAGTAGCTAGGGTGTTCAGTTCAGACCCCCTCCCCGTAATCACTGCATATCACAGCCTAGTCAGGCAGTCCAAGCGGGAGGAAACACCTCCCAATAGGACTGCCTTGTGTGTCTATGACTGACAAGTAGGACTTCCATTAGGAAGTCACAGCCAGTCACAGTGAAGACAGTGCAGTCACGGATTGCATCTGGTTCACTCGCACTCAGCTGGGGGGCATATTTTACTTGGAAGGGCTGCAGTCCGTCAGCCCATAGGTAAAATCTGCCACTGGAAAGGACCCAGGCTGAGCTAGCTTGCCCAGGCAAATTATCGGGTAAAAATCTCTGTGTGAAAAGAGTGTGAAGGAAAACGATGATGATGGTAAAAGGGAAATAAACACCTGCATAATAAACTGAATGGAAAATGCAAAGAGAGATTCACAGCAGCTATAAATTTCAGTTACTGATTATATATATTTATTATTTAGGGCATGGATGTCTGGTATTGCACAACCAGTGAGTCTTTAAATACAGAAGCTGTGCAACAATATGTTAATGTACGAAAGAAAAAGGTTGCACTAGTCGTCTGATATTACAGAAAAAAGCCCCCTCAGGTTCCAGATAATGTATAAGTATAAATATTCTATATAGGGGGTGCTACCTAGGCAAAATAAAGGTTAAACATACATACAAAGAGAGAGAAGAATTTGCCTAACAGTGGTGCACATTATTACATAACTTTTAATTCATATAATATATAAAAACTTGCAAAATATAGGATAAAAGAAACATATAAGTGAAAGGGTTTAGAAGAATGTTTAAAATATGCTCTCCGCACACAGGGTGTCCGCTGGATGCATAAACAATTGTACATTTGGTACGTTATATCAACATGTAAATACCTATATAGGTTTAATAATAAATGCTATGCAGTATCAACCTTATTGGTGTGTTTGTCTTAATTCTCCCATGTTCCCACGCTGGCCACTAATAGACGTATAATAAGCAGGAATATATATTCAGTTTGGTATCTGTCTGATATTATATATATATCACAATACACTAAGTGTGTCTTATTACTTCTCATCAAGGGGCAGAACAGTATGGTCAGAAGTGATGTTACACTGCCTCCTCCAGGGGCGTAGCCAGAACTTTGTGGGGCCCATAGCAACATTTTGAAGGGGCCCCCGCCTAATGCTTCTAGAGAGACACTTCTCTGCAGCAGTGCACTAGTTAATTTTCTGAACCATAGTAGAGCCTTATTTAATGTTATACCCCATAGTAGTGCCCTAGTTTCTTTTTTGAATCGCGGTAGTGCTTAAGTTCACCCTACATATGTCACATTTCAGAGCTGCCAGTACACATTATGCCACACAGTACCCTCAATTCACATTATGATATATAGTGCTCCCCATTCATGTTGTGCCTCATTACAGTTCCCTGGGTTCAAATTATATAACATTAAAATGCCCTACAGTTCATTTTATACCACACTACAATGAGCAGGCCCAGGGGCATACCTAGATATATTGAAGGCCCCAAGGAAAAAGTTTGAAAGGACCCCCACGTACCACCCAATGGCGAAAAATGTATATAATAGAGATGAGCGCCGGAAATTTTTCGGGTTTTGGTTTTGGGTTTGGTTCCGCGGCCGTGTTTTGGGTTCGACCGCGTTTTGGCAAAACCTAACCGAATTTTTTTTGTCGGATTCGGGTGTGTTTTGGATTCGGGTGTTTTTTTCCAAAAAACCTAAAAAACAGCTTAAATCATAGAATTTGGGGGTCATTTTGATCCCAAAGTATTATTAACCTCAAAAACCATCATTTCCACTCATTTTCAGTCTATTCTGAATACCTCACACCTCACAATATATTTTTAGTCCTAAAATTTGCACCGAGGTCGCTGGATGACTAAGCTAAGCGACCCTAGTGGCCGACACAAACACCTGGCCCATCTAGGAGTGGCACTGCAGTGTCACGCAGGATGTCCCTTCAAAAAAAACCTCCCCAAACAGCACACGACGCAAAGAAAAAAAGAGGCGCAATGAGGTAGCTGTGTGAGTAAGATAAGCGACCCTAGTGGCCGACACAAACACCGGGCCCATCTAGGAGTGGCACTGCAGTGTCACGCAGGATGTCCCTTCCAAAAAACTCTCCCCAAACAGCACATGACGCAAAGAAAAAAAGAGGCGCAATGAGGTAGCTGTGTGAGTAAGATAAGCGACCCTAGTGGCCGACACAAACACCGGGCCCATCTAGGAGTGGCACTGCAGTGTCACGCAGGATGGCCCTTCCAAAAAACCCTCCCCAAACAGCACATGACGCAAAGAAAAAAAGAGGCGCAATGAGGTAGCTGTGTGAGTAAGATAAGCGACCCTAGTGGCCGACACAAACACCGGGCCCATCTAGGAGTGGCACTGCAGTGTCACGCAGGATGTCCCTTCCAAAAAACCCTCCCCAAACAGCACATGACGCAAAGAAAAAAAGAGGCGCAATGAGGTAGCTGTGTGAGTAAGATAAGCGACCCTAGTGGCCGACACAAACACCGGGCCCATCTAGGAGTGGCACTGCAGTGTCACGCAGGATGTCCCTTCCAAAAAACCCTCCCCAAACAGCACATGACGCAAAGAAAAAAAGAGGCGCAATGAGGTAGCTGTGTGAGTAAGATAAGCGACCCTAGTGGCCGACACAAACACCGGGCCCATCTAGGAGTGGCACTGCAGTGTCACGCAGGATGGCCCTTCCAAAAAACACTCCCCAAACAGCACATGACGCAAAGAAAAATTAAAGAAAAAAGAGGTGCAAGATGGAATTGTCCTTGGGCCCTCCCACCCACCCTTATGTTGTATAAACAGGACATGCACACTTTAACCAACCCATCATTTCAGTGACAGGGTCTGCCACACGACTGTGACTGATATGACGGGTTGGTTTGGACCCCCACCAAAAAAGAAGCAATTAATCTCTCCTTGCACAAACTGGCTCTACAGAGGCAAGATGTCCACCTCATCATCATCCTCCGATATATCACCGTGTACATCCCCCTCCTCACAGATTATCAATTCGTCCCCACTGGAATCCACCATCTCAGCTCCCTGTGTACTTTGTGGAGGCAATTGCTGCTGGTCAATGTCTCCGCGGAGGAATTGATTATAATTCATTTTAATGAACATCATCTTCTCCACATTTTCTGGATGTAACCTCGTACGCCGATTGCTGACAAGGTGAGCGGCGGCACTAAACACTCTTTCGGAGTACACACTTGTGGGAGGGCAACTTAGGTAGAATAAAGCCAGTTTGTGCAAGGGCCTCCAAATTGCCTCTTTTTCCTGCCAGTATAAGTACGGACTGTGTGACGTGCCTACTTGGATGCGGTCACTCATATAATCCTCCACCATTCTTTCAATGTTGAGAGAATCATATGCAGTGACAGTAGATGACATGTCCGTAATCGTTGTCAGGTCCTTCAGTCCGGACCAGATGTCAGCATCAGCAGTCGCTCCAGACTGCCCTGCATCACCGCCAGCGGGTGGGCTCGGAATTCTGAGCCTTTTCCTCGCACCCCCAGTTGCGGGAGAATGTGAAGGAGGAGATGTTGACAAGTCGCGTTCCGCTTGACTTGACAATTTTCTCACCAGCAGGTCTTTCAACCCCAGCAGACTTGTGTCTGCCGGAAAGAGAGATCCAAGGTAGGCTTTAAATCTAGGATCGAGCACGGTGGCCAAAATGTAGTGCTCTGATTTCAACAGATTGACCACCCGTGAATCCTTGTTAAGCGAATTAAGGGCTCCATCCACAAGTCCCACATGCCTAGCGGAATCGCTCCGTGTTAGCTCCTCCTTCAATGTCTCCAGCTTCTTCTGCAAAAGCCTGATGATGGGAATGACCTGACTCAGGCTGGCAGTGTCTGAACTGACTTCACGTGTGGCAAGTTCAAAGGGCATCAGAACCTTGCACAACGTTGAAATCATTCTCCACTGCGCTTGAGACAGGTGCATTCCACCTCCTATATCGTGCTCAATTGTATAGGCTTGAATGGCCTTTTGCTGCTCCTCCAACCTCTGAAGCATATAGAGGGTTGAATTCCACCTCGTTACCACTTCTTGCTTCAGATGATGGCAGGGCAGGTTCAGTAGTTTTTGGTGGTGCTCCAGTCTTCTGTACGTGGTGCCTGTACGCCGAAAGTGTCCCGCAATTCTTCTGGCCACCGACAGCATCTCTTGCACGCCCCTGTCGTTTTTTAAAAAATTCTGCACCACCAAATTCAAGGTATGTGCAAAACATGGGACGTGCTGGAATTTGCCCATATTTAATGCACACACAATATTGCTGGCGTTGTCCGATGCCACAAATCCACAGGAGAGTCCAATTGGGGTAAGCCATTCCGCGATGATCTTCCTCAGTTGCCGTAAGAGGTTTTCAGCTGTGTGCGTATTCTGGAAACCGGTGATACAAAGCGTAGCCTGCCTAGGAAAGAGTTGGCGTTTGCGAGATGCTGCTACTGGTGCCGCCGCTGCTGTTCTTGCGGTGGGAGTCCATACATCTACCCAGTGGGCTGTCACAGTCATATAGTCCTGACCCTGCCCTGCTCCACTTGTCCACATGTCCGTGGTTAAGTGGACATTGGGTACAACTGCATTTTTTAGGACACTGGTGAGTCTTTTTCTGACGTCCGTGTACATTCTCGGTATCGCCTGCCTAGAGAAGTGGAACCTAGATGGTATTTGGTAACGGGGGCACACTGCCTCAATAAATTGTCTAGTTCCCTGTGAACTAACGGCGGATACCGGACGCACGTCTAACACCAACATAGTTGTCAAGGCCTCAGTTATCCGCTTTGCAGCAGGATGACTGCTGTGATATTTCATCTTCCTCGCAAAGGACTGTTGAACAGTCAATTGCTTACTGGAAGTAGTACAAGTGGGCTTACGACTTCCCCTCTGGGATGACCATCGACTCCCAGCAGCAACAACAGCAGCGCCAGCAGCAGTAGGCGTTACACGCAAGGATGCATCGGAGGAATCCCAGAGGAATCATCAGAATTGCCAGTGACATGGCCTGCAGGACTATTGGCATTCCTGGGGAAGGAGGAAATTGACACTGAGGGAGTTGGTGGGGTGGTTTGCGTGAGCTTGGTTACAAGAGGAAGGGATTTACTGGTCAGTGGACTGCTTCCGCTGTCGCCCAAAGTTTTTGAACTTGTCACTGACTTATTATGAATGCGCTGCAGGTGACGTATAAGGGAGGATGTTCCGAGGTGGTTAACGTCCTTACCCCTACTTATTACAGCTTGACAAAGGCAACACACGGCTTGACACCTGTTGTCCGCATTTCTGTTGAAATACTTCCACACCGAAGAGCTGATTTTTTTGGTATTTTCACCAGGCATGTCAACGGCCATATTCCTCCCACGGACAACAGGTGTCTCCCCGGGTGCCTGACTTAAACAAACCACCTCACCATCAGAATCCTCCTGGTCAATTTCCTCCCCAGCGCCAGCAACACCCATATCCTCCTCATCCTGGTGTACTTCAACACTGACATCTTCAATCTGACTATAAGGAACTGGACTGCGGGTGCTCCTTCCAGCACTTGCAGGGGGCGTGCAAATGGTGGAAGGCGCATGCTCTTCACGTCCAGTGTTGGGAAGGTCAGGCATCGCAACCGACTCAATTGGACTCTCCTTGTGGATTTGGGATTTCGAAGAACGCACAGTTCTTTGCGGTGCTACTGCTTTTGCCAGCTTGAGTCTTTTAATTTTTCTAGCGAGAGGCTGAGTGCTTCCATCCTCATGTGAAGCTGAACCACTAGCCATGAACATAGGCCAGGGCCTCAGCCGTTCCTTGCCACTCCGTGTGGTAAATGGCATATTGGCAAGTTTACGCTTCTCCTCCGACAATTTTATTTTAGGTTTTGGAGTCCTTTTTTTACTGATATTTGGTGTTTTGGATTTGACATGCTCTGTACTATGACATTGGGCATCGGCCTTGGCAGACGACGTTGCTGGCATTTCATCGTCTCGGCCATGACTAGTGGCAGCAGCTTCAGCACGAGGTGGAAGTGGATCTTGATCTTTCCCTAATTTTGGAACCTCAACATTTTTGTTCTCCATATTTTAATAGGCACAACTAAAAGGCACCTCAGGTAAACAATGGAGATGGATGGATACTAGTATACAATTATGGATGGACTGCCGAGTGCCGACACAGAGGTAGCTACAGCCGTGGACTACCGTACTGTGTCTGCTGCTAATATAGACTGGATGATAATGAGATGTAGTAAGTATAAAGAAGAAAGAAAAAAAAACCACGGGTAGGTGGTATACAATTATGGATGGACTGCCGAGTGCCGACACAGAGGTAGCTACAGCCGTGGACTACCGTACTGTGTCTGCTGCTAATATAGACTGGATGATAATGAGATGTAGTATGTATAAAGAAGAAAGAAAAAAAAACCACGGGTAGGTGGTATACAATTATGGATGGACTGCCGAGTGCCGACACAGAGGTAGCTACAGCCGTGGACTACCGTACTGTGTCTGCTGCTAATATAGACTGGTTGATAATGAGATGTAGTATGTATAAAGAAGAAAGAAAAAAAAAACCACGGGTAGGTGGTATACAATTATGGATGGACTGCCGAGTGCCGACACAGAGGTAGCTACAGCCGTGGACTACCATACTGTACTGTGTCTGCTGCTAATATAGACTGGATGATAATGAGATGTAGTATGTATAAAGAAGAAAGAAAAAAAAAACCACGGGTAGGTGGTATACAATTATGGATGGACTGCCGAGTGCCGACACAGAGGTAGCTACAGCCGTGGACTACCGTACTGTGTCTGCTGCTAATATAGACTGGATGATAATGAGATGTAGTATGTATAAAGAAGAAAGAAAAAAAAAAAACACGGGTAGGTGGTGGTATACAATTATGGATGGACTGCCGAGTGCCGACACAGAGATAGCTACAGCCGTGGACTACCGTACTGTACTGTGTCTGCTGCTAATATAGACTGGATGATAATGAGATGTAGTATGTATAAAGAAGAAAGAAAAAAAAAACCACGGGTAGGTGGTATACAATTATGGATGGACTGCCGAGTGCCGACACAGAGGTAGCTACAGCCGTGAACTACCGTACTGTGTCTGCTGCTAGTATAGACTGGATGATAAATAATGATATAAAAAATATATATATATCACTACTGCAGCCGGACAGGTATATATTATATAATTACGGACCTGCTGGACACTGTCTGTCAGCAGAATGAGTTTTTTATAGAATAAAAAAACACCACACAAGTCACACGACGAGTGTTTAACTTTTTCAGGCAGACAATCACAATATACTGGTGGTCAGTGTGGTCAGGTCACTGGTCAGTCACACTGGCAGTGGCACTCTGGCAGCAAAAGTGTGCACTGTTTAATATGTACTCCTGGCTCCTGCTATAACCTATAACTGCTCCCCAGTCTCCCCCACAATAAAGCTGTGTGAGCACAGTCAGATATTATACATAGATGATGCAGCACACTGGGCTGAGCACAGATATGGTATGTGACTGAGTCACTGTGTATCGTTTTTTTCAGGCAGAGAACGGATTATATTAAATAATAATAAAACTGCACTGGTGGTCTCACTGGTCAGTCACTAGTATAACTAACTAACTACTATCAGCAAAATTCTGCACTCTCTGAGTACTCCTCCTAAGCTCCAGTAAATGAAGTGTCTCACTCTCACTCTCCTATCTATTTCTAAACGGAGAGGACGCCAGCCACGTCCTCTCCCTATCAATCTCAATGCACGTGTGAAAATGGCGGCGACGCGCGGCTCCTTATATAGAATCCGAGTCTCGCGATAGAATCCGAGCCTCGCGAGAATCCGACAGCGTGATGATGACGTTCGGGCGCGCTCGGGTTAACCGAGCAAGGCGGGAAGATCCGAGTCGCTCGGACCCGTGTAAAAAAACATGAAGTTCGGGCGGGTTCGGATTCAGAGGAACCGAACCCGCTCATCTCTAGTATATAACACATGTAACTGTGACGGAAGTTGGGCCCCTCTCAGCCGTGGGCCCCATAGCAGCTGTACTGCCTGCACCTATGATTGCTACGCCCTTGGCCTCCTCCTTTGGTATAGCGGTCTCTCTATATCATTAAAGTGGGTAGGGAAAGATACTATTTATATACTGTATGAGGTTCCTACAATGAGTATACATTGGGCGTATTGGTTTTAAATCTGTGTCCCCATATAGGTTTATCTGACCTGTCAGCATATTGCATTCAGTGTAAACTACTTATATAATCTTATGGGGTTTTGTACTGATGTCTATCACGGATTAAACTCTGCTCATATTAATTCAATTCTTTCTAAGAATAATGGTAAGTCGGTATGTATAGTACAGGTTGAGTATCCCATATCCAAATATTCCAAAATACGTAATATTCCGAAATACAGAATTTTTTGAGTGAGATAGTGAAACCTTTGTTTTCTGATGGCTCAATGTACACAAACTTTGTTTAATACACAAAGTTATTAAAAATATTGTATTAAATGACCTTCAGGCTGTGTGTATAAGGTGTATATGAACCATAAATGACTTTGTCTAATGCAGAAAGTTATTAAAAAGATTGGCTAAAATGACCTTTAGGCTGTGTGTACAAGGTGTATATGAAACATAAATGCATTCTGTGCTTAGACTTAGGTCCCATCGCCATGATATCTCATTATGGTATGCAATTATTCCAAAATGCGGAAAAATCCAATATCCAAAATACTTCTGGTCCCAAGCATTTTGGATAAGGGAGACTCAACCTGTATAACTAATCAATGTGATGTTAGTGTATTAGAATGCTTAATATTTGTAGACACTCCCTTACTAATCTGTGTAAGCCTGAATCTTCAGTGATGGTCCCTGGGACCAGGGGGATGCTGGGAAGTGGGTGGTCCAGTGTGCAGTGTGCCTGGAGTTGGTGAGGGAATAAACAACACAGCAGTGAACTCACATGTCTCTGTGTCCTGATGACTGGATTTACAAACATATGAACAATACAATCATGGTCTCATGTGATTGTCTGTGTACCTCAATATGTCACCAGTATATTGAACTCTTAGGGCTGTAACACACACAGTGATTTCTCCCGGATGACAAAAAGCCGGACAAACTTTGTCCGGCTTTTTGCCATCCGGGAGAAACCGGCAAAGTCACTCATACAGGACGGCTTTGAGCCATGTGTGATGCTGTGCGCATGCGCAGCATTAGACACGGCTCGGGAAAAAAACGTTGTGTGTGAAAGCTCCCCTTCACGCACATGGTTTACTGGCTGCAAGGACGGCCCGGTGCCGGCCCGGCAGCCGGACCTTCCAGTGGACAGTTCCGGCTGCAACCCGGCAGCCGGGCCGGGACCGTGCCGTGTGTAAGGACACATTGCGCTGCATGTGTCTTTTCATCATGGCAGCGGTTTAAAGGCGGCCGGGTTTTTGCCGGGCGGCGCTAGCCGCCTCGTGTGTTTTAGCCCTTAGAATTAGATTGATAACACTCAGTAGCTTCCCAGTATTTCCCACACCTTAATTGATATACTCATCTAATCAAATGTACCAAGTATCAAACACTTTTTTTTATAAATCTGTGACCGTGTATGTATAACATAAAACCCCAAATCCAGGGATATGTTGTTACAATATATTAGTGTGTCTTGTCTACAGCGTTATTGAGTCACTTCTCTGTGATTCATATAGTATTATTAGCAGTGTTTAAAGTGGTCCTAGGGAGGTGGTGGAACTCATCCCCCCTACCCACGGCACCCAAGTAATAAAGGTATTTCGCTCGCCGTATGCGCGCGCTGCAAAAGGGGCATGGTCTCCAAAAGAAAGGGGCGTGGTCATACAATAGTAATAATGCCCACAGTAGTAGCACCCCGTAATACACATAATGCCCACCATAGTAGCGCTTCTTATACAATGCCCACAGTAGTAGTGCTCATTATGCACTGTCCACTGTACTCGTAGTGCCCACAGTGGTAGTTCCCTTATATAGACCCCAAAGTAGTGGTGCCCTTTATGCAATGCCCACAATAGTAGTGCCCCTTATGCCCCTAGGAGTGATTCCCCTCATGAAGTGCCCCCTTTACAATGCCCTCATCAGTAGGGCCCCCAGTAGTAATGCCCTTAATGGTAATGCCCCCAGTAGTAATGTTGCCTGTAGTAATGCCCCCGGTCGTTTAGCTCCCTGTAGTTTAGCCCTAGTAGTTATGCCCCAGTGGTAATGCCCCTGCAGCTATGACCCCAGTAGTTTACCCCCCCTTTAGTTTAGCTTCCCAGTGGTAATGCCCACAGTAGTTTGCCTGCTTGTAGTTTAGCCACCAGTAGTAATGCCACCCTGTAGTTTGCCCCCTCGTAGTTTAGCCACTGTAGTTATGCCTCCAGTAGTTTAGCCACCAGTAGTAATGCCCCCAGTAGTTTGGCCCCTGTAGTTATGTCCACAGTAGTTTAGCCCCCCTGTAGTTTGGCCCCCAAGTAGTAACGTCCCTGTAGTTAAGCCGCCAGTAGTAATGCCCTCCTGTAGTTAGCCCCCTTGTAGTTTGCCCCCAGTACTTTGCCCCTTTGTAGCTTGCCCCCTTTTAGTTTGCCCCCTTGTAGCTTACCCCTAGTAGTTTGCCCCCAGTAATAATGTCCCTCAGTAGTTTGCCCCCAGTAGTAATGCCCCCCAGTAGTTTGCCCCCAGTAATCCCCCCCCCCAGTAGTAATGCCCCTTGTAGATGCCCCTCAGTAGTAATGTCCCCCCGTAGTTTGCCCCCAGTAGATGCCCCCTCAGTAGAAATGTCCCCCCAGTAGATGCGCCGCTGCACTAAGGAAAAAACAAAAAACACACCATACTCACCGAGCCCCACTTCTAGACCGCTGCAGTCCTCCTCTCTTGGCGTCCGCTCCTCAGCACTATGAGAGAGACGTCATGACTGACGTCTCTCCCATAGCGCACAACGCACAGTGACAGCGCCGGAAGCCAGAGCTCAGCTCTTGCCTCCGGCTTTTGGTGTAGAGAGGGAGACGGGCGCCTGCTGGTAACACAATCTCAGTGGGCGCCCGTCATCTCCCTGTGCGGCGCTGGGGACACATCGGGTTATGCGTTCCATCTCCAAGTGGATCTGACGGAACGCAGTTCCGCCCCATTTGGGCTCACTTTAACCCCTGATTATTAGTAACTGAACACTGTTACCACCCCAGTTGTTAGCACAGCGTGTTTATGATGTAATTTCACATTAATTAAGCACACATTGTTTCTGATGTATAATTCTTATCGGATACCCTTCTAGGTTTATTAACTCAAGCTGTTAATACTGCTTGGGTTTATATAACTGGTATTTAGATACATATAGTTTCAGTGGCGGAACTAGCGAGCGGTGGGCCCAGGTGCGACAAAATGCTTTGCCACCCCCCCCCCCCCCCCTCACATCCCATCCAAGTCCTCCCCCTCACCCCTGGAAAGGATCTGGTGAGGGGGACCTGCTCAGGGCCAGAGAAATGGATACCTAGCAACAGTGCCGTAACTAGACATTTTAGCACTGTGTGCAAGAAACAGCATCGGAGCCCCACCCCTGCATGCAAAACAGGGGCAGTGCACGCCGTAGGCGCGCACAAAAATACATAGTGGCGTGGCTTCGTAGGGAAGGGGTGTGGCCACAAAATAATACCAATTCATAAAACGGTGCACAGTAGTCTCCATTCTTCAACTTACGCCGCACAGTAGCACCACTACACCAGGTAGAGACCCTTTTACACCTTACAGCGGACAGATTCCTCTTTTTACACATTACGGCAGACAGCGTCCCCTTTTTACACATAACGACAGACAGCGTGCCCTTGTTACACATAGCGGCAGACAGCGTACACTTTTTACACATAACGGCAGACAGCGTGCCCTTGTTAAACATAGCGGCAGACAGCGTACACTTTTTACACATAACGGCAGACAGCGTCCCCCTTTTTACACATTACGGCAGACAGCGTGCACTTTTTACACATAACGGCAGACAGCGTCCCCTTTTTACACATTACGGCAGGCAGAATCCCCCTTTTTACACATAGCGGCAGGCAGATTCCCCATTTTTACACATAGCGGCAGGCAGTCCCCCCTTTTCTGTGACGTCCTAGTGGATGCTGGGTACTCCGTAAGGACCATGGGGAATAGACGGGCTCCGCAGGAGACTGCGCACTCTTAAAAGAAAGATTAGGTACTATATCTGGTGTGCACTGGCTCCTCCCTCTATGCCCCTCTTCCAGACCTCAGTTAGAATCTGTGCCCGGCCAGAGCTGGATGCACCTAGTGGGCTCTCCTGAGCTTACTAGAAAAGAAAGTATTTGTTAGGTTTTTTATTTTCAGTGAGATCTGCTGGCAACAGACTCACTGCTACGAGGGACTGAGGGGAGAGAAGCAAACCTACCTGCTTGCAGCTAGCTTGTGCTTCTAAGGCTACTGGACACCATTAGCTCCAGAGGGATCGAACACAGGGCCCGACCTCGATCGTCCGTTCCCGGAGCCGCGCCGCCGTCCCCCTTGCAGAGCCAGAAGACGGAAGAACCAGGAGAAAATCGGCGGCTGAAGACTCCGGTCTTCAATAAGGTAGCGCACAGCACTGCAGCTGTGCGCCATTGCTCCCACAGCACACCACACGCTCCGGTCACTGGTGGGTGCAGGGCGCTGGGGGGGGGGGCGCCCTGGGCTGCAATATATATACCTTTTTGGCAAAATGCACATAATACAGTTATAAACTGTATATGTGCCTAATCCCCCGCCATAAATATTATTAAAAAAGCGGGAGAAGCCCGCCGCTGAAGGGGCTATCTTCCTCAGCACAGCCAGCGCCATTTTTCTTCACAGCTCCGCTGGAAGGACGCTCCCCAGGCTCTCCCCTGCAGTATACACTACGAAAAAGGGTAAAAAAGAGAGGGGGGGGCAGATAAATTTAGGCGCAAAAGGTGATATAAGCAGCTATTGGGGGAAAATTCACTTGTGTTAGTGTAAATCCCTCTGTTATATAGCGCTCTGGTGTGTGCTGGCATACTCTCTCTCTGTCTCCCCAAAGGACTTTGTGGGGTCCTGTCCTCAGTCAGAGCATTCCCTGTGTGTGTGTGCGGTGTGTCGGTACGGCTGTGTTGACATGTTTGATGAGGACGCTTACGTGGAGGCGGAGCAGGAGCCGATAAGTGTGATGTCGCTCCCTGCGGGGCCGACACCGGAGTGGATGGATATGTGGAAGGTATTAACCGACAGTGTCAACTCCTTGCATAAAAGGTTCGATGACGTAACAGCTTTGGGACAGCCGGCATCTCAGCCCGCGCCTGCCCAAGCGTCTCAGAGACCATCAGGGGCTCAAAAATGCCCGCTACCTCAGATGGCAGACACAGATGTCGACACGGAGTCTGACTCCAGTGTAGACGAGGATGAGACAAATGTACAATCCACAAGGGCCATCCGATGCATGATTACGGCAATGAAAAATGTGTTGCACATATCTGACATTAACCCGGTTACCACAAAAAAGGGTATTATGTTTGGGGAGAAAAAGCAGCCAGTGACTTTTCCCCCATCTGATGAGTTAAATGAATTGTGTGAAGAAGCGTGGTGTTCCCCAGATAAGAAATTAGTGATTTCTAAGAGGTTACTAATGGCGTACCCTTTCCCGCCAACGGACAGGTTGCGTTGGGAAACATCCCCTAGGGTGGGCAAGGCGCTCACACGCTTATCAAAAAAGGTGGCACTGCCGTCTCAGGATACGGCCGCCTTAAAGGAGCCTGCAGATAGAAAGCAGGAGGCTATCCTGAAGTCTGTGTATACACACTCAGGTACTATACTGAGACCTGCTATTGCTTCAGCATGGATGTGTAGTGCTGCAGCAGCATGGTCTGATTCCCTGTCAGATAACATTGATTCCCTTGACAGGGATACTATTTTGCTAACCATAGAGCATATTAAAGACGTAGTCTTATATATGAGGGATGCACAGAGGGATATTTGTCGGCTGGCATCTAGAATTAATGCAATGTCCATTTCTGCCAGGAGAGTATTATGGACTCGGCAGTGGACAGGTGATGCTGATTCTAAAAGGCACATGGAAGTTTTGCCTTATAAAGGTGAGGAATGGACGGTCTCTCGGACCTCGTATCCACAGCAACAGCTGGGAAGTCGACTTTTTTACCTCAGGTTCCCTCACAGCCTAAGAAAGCACCGTATTATCAAGTACAGTCCTTTCGGCCTCAGAAAGGCAAGCGGGTCAGAGGCGCGTCCTTTCTGCCCAGAGGCAGGGGTAGAGGGAAAAAGCTGCACCAGACAGCCAGTTCCCAGGAACAAAAATCCTCCCCTGCTTCCACTAAGTCCACCGCATGACGCTGGGGCTCCACAGGTGGAGCCAGGTGCGGTGGGGGCCCATCTCCGGAACTTCAGCGACTAGTGGGTCCGCTCACAGGTGGATCTCTGGGTTCTACAAGTGGTATCTCAGGGATACAAGCTGGAGTTCGAGGCATCTCCCCCTCGCCGTTACCTCAAATCAGCCTTGCCAGCTACTCCCAAGGAAAGGGAGGTAGTACTGGCGGCAATTCACAAGTTGTACCTTCAGCAGGTGATGATCAAAGTTCCCCTCCTTCAACAGGCACGGGGTTACTATTCCACAATGTTTGTGGTACCGAAACCAGACGGTTCGGTGAGACCCATTCTAAATTTGAAATCCTTGAACACTTATATAAGGAAGTTCAAGTTCAAAATGGAATCGCTCAGGGCGGTTATTGCAAGCCTGGAAGAGGGGGATTTTATGGTGTCACTGGACATCAAGGATGCTTACCTACATGTCCCCATTTGCCCACCTCACCAGGAGTACCTCAGGTTTGTGGTACAGGACTGCCATTACCAATTCCAGACGTTGCCGTTTGGTCTGTCCACGGCACCGAGGGTGTTTACCAAGGTAATGGCCGAAATGATGATACTCCTTCGAAAGAAGGGAGTTCTAATTATCCCGTACTTGGACGATCTCCTTATAAAGGCAAGGTCCAAGGAGCAGTTGTTGGTCGGAGTAGCACTATCTCGGGAAGTGCTACAACAGCACGGTTGGATTCTGAATATCCCAAAGTCGCAGCTGGTTCCTACGACGCGCCTGCTGTTTTTGGGCATGATTCTGGACACAGAACAGAAAAAGGGGTTTCTCCCGGAGGAGAAGGCCAAGGAGTTGTCATCTCTGGTCAGAGACCTCCTGAAACCAAAACAGGTGTCGGTGCATCACTGCACACGAGTCCTGGGAAAGATGGTAGCTTCTTACGAAGCAATTCCCTTCGGCAGGTTCCATGCAAGGATCTTTCAGTGGGATCTGTTAGACAAGTGGTCCGGATCGCATCTTCAGATGCATCGGCTGATCACCCTGTCCCCGAGGGCCAGGGTGTCTCTGCTGTGGTGGCTGCAGAGTGCTCATCTTCTCGAGGGCCGCAGATTCGGCATTCAGGACTGGGTCCTGGTGACCACGGATGCAAGCCTCCGAGGTTGGGGGGCAGTCACTCAGGGAAGAAACTTCCAAGGACAATGGTCGAGTCAGGAGACTTCCCTACACATAAATATTCTGGAACTAAGGGCCATTTACAATGCCCTAAGTCAAGCAGAACCCCTGCTTCAAAACCAGCCGGTGCTGATTCAGTCAGACAACATCACGGCTGTCGCCCATGTAAACCGACAGGGCGGCACAAGAAGCAGGATGGCGATGGCAGGAGCCACAAGGATTCTCCGATGGGCGGAGAATCACGTGCTGGCACTGTCAGCAGTGTTCATTCCGGGAGTGGACAACTGGGAAGCAGACTTCCTAAGCTGGCACGACCTCCACCCGGGAGAGTGGGGACTTCATCCAGAAGTTTTCCAGCTGATTGTAAATCGTTGGGAAAGGCCACAGGTGGACATGATGGCGTCCTGCCTCAACATTGGCCTCTGCCGCTCCGACAGGACCTGCTACAGCAGGGGCCCTGTCTGTTCCAAGACTTACCGCGGCTGCGTTTGACAGCATGGCGGTTGAACGCCGGATCCTAATGGAAAAGGGCATTCCAGTTGAAGTCATTCCTACGCTGATAAAAGCTAGGAAGGATGTGACAGAAAAACATTATCACCGCATATGGCGAAAATATGTTGCTTGGTGTGAGGCCATGAAGACCCCAACAGAGGAATTTCAGCTGGGTCGATTTCTGCACTTCCTACAGTCAGGAGTGACTATGGGCCTAAAATTGGGATCCATTAAAGTCCTGATTTCGGCCCTGTCTATTTTCTTTCAAAAAGAACTGGCTTCACTGCCTGAAGTTCAGACGTTTGTTAAGGGACTGCTGCATATTCAGCACCCTTTTGTGCCTCCAGTGTAGGGAGGCCAATCCCGGGATCGGCGGGATCCCGGGATTTGGGCCCAAAAATGCCGGGATTTGAATCCCGGGATTGGAGCATCCAATCCCGGGATTCACAGGATTATTCTGCGCATGCGCGGCGGCAGGAGGGTTGGTGTGTAAGTAATAATACTTACTCATTTAGGCGGGCAGCAGCCATGAACAAGTAGAACGCGCGCAGCACTTCAAATGTAGCGCCGGCCGCCAGCCAATCAGAGCTGGCGGACCGGCAGACAATCAGGGAAGCTGCAGCGGCAGCCAATCAGGAGCGACTGCTGCGGCCGCTTCCCTGATTGGCTGCCGGTCCGCCAGCTCTGGTTGGCTGGCGGCCGGCGCTTCATTTGAAATGCCGCCGCGTTCAGTGTTTTAATGGTTGCCGCCCGTCTAATAGTAAGTACTATTACTTACACCCACCCTATCTCCCTCCGTGCAGCCTTCCTCCCTCCCTGCCGCGACCTACACCCTCTGTCCTGACTGAGTCCCGCACCGCTACCTACTACACCCTCCCTACCTCCCGCACCGCTACCTACACCCTCCCTACCTCCCGCACCGCTACCTACACACTCCCTACCTCCCGCTCCCGCTACCTACACACTCCCTCCAGCCCTGCTCCCTACAATTTTCTCTAATCCCTACTGTAATCCTGGGATCCCGGGAATCGCGGGATTGACCGTTTTTCAATCCCGAATCCCGGGATTGAAAAAACGGCCCGGGATTGGCCTCCCTACTCCAGTGGCACCTTGGGATCTCAACGTAGTGTTGGATTTCCTAAAATCACATTGGTTTGAGCCACTTCAGACCGTGGAGTTGAAGTATCTCACGTGGAAGGTAGTCATGCTGTTGGCCTTGGCCTCAGCTAGGCGTGTGTCAGAATTGGCGGCTTTGTCCTGTAAAAGCCCATATCTGATTTTCCATATGGACAGGGCAGAATTGAGGACTCGTCCCCAATTTCTCCCAAAGGTGGTATCAGCTTTTCATTTGAACCAACCTATTGTGGTGCCTGCGGCTACTCGGGACTTGGAGGATTCCAAGTTGCTGGACGTAGTCTGGGCCCTGAAAATCTATGTTTCCAGGACGGCTAGAGTCAGAAAAACTGACTCGCTGTTTATCCTGCATGCACCCAACAAGCTGGGTGCTCCTGCTTCAAAGCAGACTATTGCTCGCTGGATCTGTAGCACGATTCAACTTGCACATTCTGCGGCTGGACTGCCGCATCCTAAATCAGTAAAAGCCCATTCCACGAGGAAGGTGGGCTCTTCTTGGGCGGCTGCCCGAGGGGTCTCGGCTTTACAACTTTGCCGAGCTGCTACTTGGTCGGGATCAAACACTTTTGCAAAATTCTACAAGTTTGATACCCTGGCTGAGGAGGACCTTTAGTTTGCTCATTCGGTGCTGCAGAGTCATCCGCACTCTCCCGCCCGTTTGGGAGCTTTGGTATAATCCCAATGGTCCTTACGGAGTACCCAGCATTCACTAGGACGTCAGAGAAAATAAGAATTTACTCACCGGTAATTCTATTTCTCGTAGTCCGTAGTGGATGCTGGGAGCCCGTCCCAAGTGCGGACTTTCTGCAATACTTGTATATAGTTATTGCTTAACTATAGGGTTATTGTTCTGAGCCATCTGTTGAATGAGGCTCAGTTGTTGTTCATACTGTTAACTGGGTATAGTTATCACAAGTTGTACGGTGTGATTGGTGTGGCTGGTATGAGTCTTACCCTGGATTCCAAATCCTTTCCTAGTAATGTCAGCTCTTCCGGGCACAGTTTCCCTAACTGAGGTCTGGAGGAGGGGCATAGAGGGAGGAGCCAGTGCACAACAGATATAGTACCTAATCTTTCTTTTAAGAGTGCCCAGTCTCCTGCGGAGCCCGTCTATTCCCCATGGTCCTTACAGAGTACCCAGCATCCACTACGGACTACGAGAAATAGAATTACCGGTGAGTAAATTCTTATTTTTACACATTGCGGCAGGCAGATTCCCCCTTTTTACACATTGCGGCAGGCAGTCCCCCGTTTTTACACATTGCGGCAGGCAGATTCCCCATTTTTACACATTGCGGCAGGCAGATTCCCCCTTTTTACACATTGCGGCAGGCAGACCCCCTTTTTACACATTACGGCAGGCAGATTCCCCCTTTTTACACATAGCGGCAGGCAGATTCCCCATTTTTACACATAGCGGCAGGCAGTCCCCCCTTTTTACACATTGCGGCAGGCAGATTCCCCCTTTTTACACATTGCGGCAGGCAGATTCCCCCTTTTTACACATTGCGGCAGGCAGATTTCCCCTTTTTACACATTGCGGCAGGCAGTCCCCCATTTTTACACATTGCGGCAGGCAGTCCCCCATTTTTACACATTGCGGCAGGCAGTCCCCCATTTTTACACATTGCGGCAGGCAGTCCCCCATTTTTACACATTGCGGCAGGCAGTCCCCCATTTTTACACATTGCGGCAGGCAGATTTTCCCTTTTTACACATTGCGGCAGGCAGATTCCCCCTTTTTACACACAGCGGTAGGCAGTCCCCCATTTTTACACATTGCGGCAGGCAGTCCCCCATTTTTACACATAGCGGCAGGCAGTCCCAACAAAGAAAGAAAGACAGAAAGAAAGAGACAGAAAGAATTATACTTACCCTCTCCGGCGTCTCCGCTGGCTCAGGCTCCTCGGTGCAGCGTCAGACGATTCCCGGGCTGGAGAGAAGGAGGAGGAGGGAGGTGGAGGAGAGAGCCGCAGCAGCAGTGTGTTATTGGTGGAGGCGCTGTTGCTGCTGCCTCTCTGCTTCACTATAGGCTGTTCTCGGAAGACAGCCTATAGTGAAGCAGAGGGGCAGCAGCAGCAGCGCCTCCACCAGTAGTAAAGCGCTGCTGCGGCTCCCTCCTCCTCCTTCTCCCCCGTACCGCTGCTCCTCTCCTCTCTCCGGGCGGCTGTGCGCTGCGGGCAGCGGTTGCCTGCAGCGCACAGCAGCATGTAATGAGTCAGTTTGACTCATTACATGCTTTGGGCCCCTGGACAGAGGCGGGCCCCAGTGCAACGCACTGGTTGCACTGGCGGTAATTCTGAGTTGATCGCAGCAGCAAGTTTGTTAGCAATTGGGCAAAACCATGTGCACTGCAGGGGGGGGGGGGAGATATAACATTTGCAGAGAGAGTTAGATTTGGGTGGGTTACTTTGTTTCTGTGCAGGGTAAATACTAGCTGCTTTGTTTTTACACTGCAAATTAGATTGCAGATTGAACACACCCCACCCAAATCTAACCCTCTCTGCACATTTTATATCTGCCCCTGGTTTTGCCCAACTGCTAAACAAGGTGGTCATTCCGAGTTGTTTGCTCGTTGCCGATTTTCGCTATGCTGCGATTTGTTGCTAAATGCGCATGCGCATGGTACGCAGAGCGCATGCGCTAAGTTATTTAACACAAAACACAACAAACACAAAGTAGATTTGCTGGTGTTCGTGCAGCGCTTTCCAGTCGCACTGCTGATCGGTGAATGATTGACAGGAAAGGGGCGTTTCTGGATGGTAACTGAGCGTTTTCCGGAAGTGTGCTAAAAAAACGCAGGCGTGTCAGGGAAAAATGCGGGAGTGTCTGGAGAAACGGGGGAGTGGCTGGCCGAACGCAGGGCGTGTTTGTGACGTCAAACCAGGAACTAAACGGACTGAGCTGATCGCAATCTAGGAGTAGGTCTGGAGCTACTCAGAAACTGCAAGGAAATATGTAGTAGCAATTCTGCTAATCTTTCGTTCGCTATTCTGCTAAGCTAAGATATACTCCCAGGGGGCGGCGGCCTAGCGTGTGCAATGCTGCTAAAAGCAGCTAGTGAGCGAACAACTCGGAATGACCACCCAAGTTGCTGCTGCGATCAACTCAGAATTAGGGCCCTTGTTGCATAGTCTCAGTGCTCCCTGCTCACAGGGGTATAGACTGATTCCTGTGCAGCTCGTATGTAGCTATCTATAATTATACACTGTTGCTGTCTTAGCACATTCTCTCTAAGATCGTTTGTACAGCGTGTCAGTATTGAAGAACAAACTGTCTAAACACACATTTCCTAAATTACATCCTCTTGGGACTGCATATTGTAAAAGTTATAACTGCATTAACATACATGTGTACAGAGACGCCTGATGCATGTTTCGCAATAGCTTTTTCAGAGACTAACCAGAATGGATTGGTTATAAATCCAAGTTGGGTAATGGACCTCTGACGTCACCAGGGGCTGGAGCCTCATCACAAGGGGGAGGAGCCACGGCCGAACAGGGTACCCGAAATGTACCCTCACAGGCTTGCTTCGCTCGCCACGCTAAAGGTACTAGTTGGTGGCGTGGATAGTAGAGGAACTATCCCGCTGCCCTTGCTCCTCCCCCTGGTGACCTCTTTGAGAGATGTGACACCGAAGCGTCAACAGCCTTTTAGACACCTGAAATTTCCTTTCGTGGTGTTCCCAAATATTATAATATAAACATATTGTTCAGCTCAGAGCCGGCCTTAGGCATAGGCAAACTAGGCAAATGCCTAGGGCATTTGGTATGCTATGGGGCACCAGCAGCTTCTGCTGATTAAAATGATATGCGGCATGCCTATATTCTGTGTGTGACTGCGGCTTTATCTGCATCCGAAATGCTACATTGTACTGTGGTCCTGGAAATCACTGTAATGTAGCATTTCATATGCAGATATAGCCGCAGTCGCACACAGAATATAGGCATGCTGCATATAATTTTAATCAGCAGAAGCTGCTTGTTGATCCTAGCCACATAGTAATGCAAATACGATGCATTTTCATAAACAAAAGGCGCCCGATGTTAGCAGAGCTGCCAGCTGACTCATGCCAGGCATCTGCTGCAGAACTAGCGGCGGTGCTAGGGGGCACCAGCCAAAATATTGCCTAGGGCACCATATTGGTTAGGGCCGGCTCTGGTTCAGCTCCACTGACACAGGCAAGGTAATCTGTGACTTCTGCGGTTTTGCAAAGAAAACAGGCACTGCCTGATCCTCTATGTCAGGAATCTGCAGCACCTCCCTAACGGCCTAAATTAAAGATTACACACCCTGGACTGGGGTGGCATCCCCTGAGTCCTCAAACTCAACCTCCCCCTCTTCAACCTCAGGCAACTCCTCCTCAGAGTCCCACTGGAGGAGCTGCGGTAGCATCCGCTTCTGCGAAGCAGGTTTGGGAGGATGGACAGAAGGACTCTGGCGAGTGACCAAAGCGTTTACTAACTTTTGTAACTCCCTTCTCTCCCTTCTAGACGTTGCTAACTCTGCAGAGATATCTGCCATGACACCTTTAAAAGTCAAGCTGGAGCATGCTCATGAGATTAGCTGCTGCTTTGTGAAGATTCACTGCATTGTTCACACACAAGTGAACCCACACATGCTGGTGTAAATTCCTGCACACAGGAATTGCATTTGACTGTCTTTCCTGCCACGTTAGTAAACCCCCACCACACACCTAACTGTTAGGAGAAAGGCACAGTAAAGGAGGAGCCAGCATGCACTTGTCCTTAACAGTTATAACTTAACACCGGGCAGCAATAACCTATGGTCCCTAATAAAGACCAGTGTTATAAGAGCACCTCCACTGTATAATGGGGATCATTCCGAGTTGATCGCTCACTAGCTATTTTTGGCAGCGCTGCGAACGGATAGTCGCCGCCTGTGGAGGAGTGTATTTTTGCTTTGCAAGTGTGCGAACGCTTGTGCACCCGAGCGGTACAAAAATGTTTTGTGCACTTTCTGAGTAGGTCTGAACTTAGCCACTGTCTGAACTTAGTCACTTCAGCCTGCCCCGATCCCGGAATTGACGTCAGACACCCACCCTGCCAACGCTTGGACACACCTACGTTTTTTCCAACCACTCCCTGAAAACGGTCAGTTGACACCCATAAATGCCTTCTTCATGTCAATCTTCCTGCGATCGGCTGTGCGAATGGATTCTTTGTTAAATCCATCACCCAGCACCGATATGCTTTGTACCTATACGTCGTGCCAGCGTATTGCGGTGCATGCGCAGTTTTGCCAAGTTTTTACCTGATCGCAGCGCTGCAAAAAATAGCTAGCATGTGATCAGGTCGGAATGACTCCCAATGTCCCCACTATATCACCAATGTAGCCTGAGGGATTTCTGGAGGCTCCAGAGCTGTGTCTGCATGCTGCAGTGCTGCTGGCTGTAAATGGCACCCTGCTGCAAGTCCCGCTCCGAGAGAAGCTCCGCCCCCTTAACGGGGCTTCTCCTCCACGGCAAACTGACTATTTCTGTGTGGTAAATGGCTACCTTTGCCCTGAAGGGCTTCTGGTAGCGGATCACCAGTGCCTGCACTACCTCTGGAGTCATCGTGGAGAGCCATGCGGCGGGGTGCCAGTATGCTGCCTAGACGGCTCTGGCTCACCAATCTTCATCCAGAAGACCCTTCGGCTGCTCAGGGTGGCGGTGTTGCTCCGGGACCGTGCACAAGTAACCAGTGTACTGCGGTACGGTACCCTCAGGACGAATCCTGTAGCCTAGGAATGGACCATTAACCATTTCAAGAGGTTGGTCTCAACCTCTGTCCTGAGCTCCCACGGTGCAGACAGACAGGTTGCCACCCTGTCTGTCTGAAAATAAAAGAAACTAACAAAACTGAAGAAAAGCTCTGGAGCCCTCCAGAGATGTGACCGGCTCTGAAGGCACTTTTTTCTAAACTGAAGCTGGGGGAGGGGGCATAGAGGGTAGGGGAGCGGTCAGCACACATACATACACTAAAGTTTGGTTTAAGTGCACTGGCTCCTGTGGACCAATCTATACCCCTATCGTACTAAATTACCATCCCCAGTATCCCCCTATGGATTACGAGAAAAGGATTTACCAGTAGGTAATTAAAATCCTATTTTTTTTTACCAGTTATTTATATAGCGCACACAAATTCTATAGCACTTTACAGAGAATATTTGCCCATTCACATCATTCCCTACCCCAGTGGAGCTTACAATCTATGGGTGTCATTCCGAGTTGATCGCTCACTAGCAGTTTTTAGCAGCCATGCAAACGCATTGTCGCCGCCCACTGGGGAGTGTATTTTCTCTTCGCAGAAGTGCGAACGCCTGTGCAGCAGAGCGCCTGCAAAAACATTTGTGCAAAACAAGACCAGTCCTGAACTTACTCTTCATGTGTGTTGATTCTAACATTGGAGGATTGGCTTTTGACGTCACACACACGCCCAGTGTTCGCCCAGCCATGCCTGCGTTTTCCCTGGCACGCCTGCATTTTTTTAAGCACTCCCTGAAAACAATCAGTTGACACCAAGAAACGCCCCTTTCCTGTCAATCTTCTTGTGGCCGCCAGTGCGAATGAAAACGTCGCTAGAACCTGTACAAAACCACAAAAGCCTTCGTACCCGTACGTCGTGCTTGCACATTGTGGTGCATACGCATGCGCAGAAATGCAGATTTTTAGCCTGATAGCTGCGGTTTGAACAACGGCAGTTAGCAATCAATTCGGAATGACCCCCTATGTTCCCTACAGCATGTACATGCGCACACACACATATACTGCCTACCATTTGTAGTGGAGACTATACACTAGAGTCAACAAACTCACTGTGAAACATATATTTCCCACTCCATCCATACATAGATTACCTATTGGACAGATTAGGAGAGGCAGGCAATGCCGTAACTAGGTATTTTAGCGCTGTGTGCAAAAATTGGCATTGGCGCCCCCCCTATGCAAGATAGGGGCAGTGTGCGCCGCTGGCGCGAGAAAAATATATAGGGGCGTGGCTTCATGGGGAAGGGGCGTGACCACAAAATAATACCAACTCATACTACGGTGCATAGTAGTCTCCATTATTCAAATTACGCTGCACAGTAGCGCCACTACACCAGGTAGAGCCCCTTTTACACATTACAGCAGACAATACCCCTTTTTACACATTACGGCAGACAGTGTCCCCCTTTTTACACATTACGGCAGACAGCGTCCCCTTTTTACACATGGCAGACAGCGTGCCGTTTTACACATTACGGCAGACAATCCCCCTTTTCTCTTATGTCCTAGAGGATGCTGGGGTCCATTTTAGTACCATGGGGTATAGACGGTTCCTCAGGAGCCTTCAGCACTTTAAAACTTTTCAACAGTGTGAACTGGCTCCTCCCTGTATGCCCCTCCTCTAGACTAGTGATGAGCGGGTTCGGTTCCTCGGAAACCGAACCCCCCCCGAACTTCACCCATTTTACACGGGTCCTAGGCATACTCGGATTCTCCCGTATGGCTCGGTTAATCCAAACGCGCACGAATGTCATCATCCCGCTGTCGGATTCTCGCGAGATTCGGATTCTATATAAGGAGCCGCGCGTCGCCGCCATTTTCACTCGTGCATTGGAAATGTTAGGGAGAGGACGTGGCTGGCGTCCTCTCCGTTTATTAATGTTGCTGCAAATATTTGTGCTTATTGCTTAATTGTGGGGACTGGGGAGCAGCTGTATTATATAGGAGGAGTACAGTGCAGAGTTTTGCTGATCAGTGACCACCAGTTTTATCCGTTCTCTGCCTGAAAAACGCTCCATATCTGTGCTCAGTGTGCTGCACATATCTGTGCTCACACTGCTTTATTGTGGGGACTGGGGACCAGCAGTATTACCGTATATACTCGAGTATAAGCCGACTTTTTCAGCACTTTTTTTTGTGCTGAAAAAGCCACCTCGGTTTATACTCGAGTCAGTGACAGGCAGAGGCAGAGCAGTGTGAAGGAGGGACACGAAGCGCACAGCGCGCGGCTCTCCTGTGTCCCTCCTGCATCTCCGGCGGCAGCAGCGGCGGTTCTATTACAGGAAGTACCCGTTCGTGACCTCTGATCACGAACCGGCACTTCCTTTAATAGACCTGCCGCGGCCGCCGAAGATGCAGGAGGGACACAGGAGAGGCGCGTGCTGTGCGCTTCGTGTCCCTCCAGAAGACAGCGCGGGATCGACGGAGGGGTAAGTAACAACACTGTGGGGCATACCTGGCACTTGGGGAGGGAGCATATCTGGCAGCATGATGGGGTATATGTGGCAGCATGAGGGGACGTATCTGGCAGCATGAGGGGACGTATCTGGCAGCATGAGGGGGCATATGTGGCATCATGAGGGGACATATCTGGCAGCATGAGGGGACATATCTGGCAGCATGAGGGGACATATCTGGCAGCATGAGGGGGCATATCTGGCAGCATGAGGTGGCATATCTGGCAGCATGAGGGGGCATATGTGGCAGCATGAGGGGACATATCTGGCAGCATGAGGGGACATATCTGGCAGCATGAGGGGGCATATCTGGCAGCATGAGGGGGCATATGTGGCATCATGAGGGGACATATCTGGCAGCATGAGGGGACGTATCTGGCAGCATGAGGGGACATATCTGGCAGCATGAGGGGGCATATCTGGCAGCATGAGGGGGCATATGTGGCAGCATGAGGGGACATATCTGGCAGCATGAGGGGGCATATGTGGCAGCATGAGGGGCATATGTGGCAGCATGAGGGGCATATGTGGCAGCATGAGGGTCATATGTGGCAGCATGAGGGACATATGCGGCAGCATGAGGACATATCTGGCACTGTGGGGCATATCTGGCACTGGGGGCATATCTGGCAGTGTGGGGGCATATCTGGCAGTGTGGGGGCATATCTGGCAGTGTGGGGGCATATCTGGCACTGTGGGGGCATATCTGGCAGTATGAGGGCATATCTGGCAGTATGAGGGCATATCTGGCACTGAGGGCTGTGTACGGCTAGAGCTGCATTTCCCACCCTAGGCTTATACTCGAGTCAATAAGTTTTCCCAGGTTTTTGTGGTAGAATTAGGTGCCTCGGCTTATATTCGGGTCGACTTATACTCGAGTATATACGGTATATAGGAGGAGTACAGTGCAGATTTTGCTGATCAGTGACCACCAGTTTTATCCGTTCTCTGCCTGAAAAACGCTCCATATCAGTGCTCAGTGTGCTGCATATATCTGTGCTCACGCTGCTTTATTGTGGGGACTGGGGACCAGCAGTATTATATAGGAGGAGTACAGTGCAGAGTTTTGCTGACCAACCAGTATTATACGTTGTCTGCCTGAAAAACACTCCATATCTGTGCTCAGTGTGCTGCATATATCTGTGCTCACACTGCTTTATTGTGGGGACTGGGAACCAGCAGTATTATTTAGGAGGAGTACAGTGCAGAGTTTTGCTGACCAGTGACCACCAGTTTTATCCGTTCTCTGCCTGAAAAACGCTCCATATCTGTGCTCAGTGTGCTGTATATATCTGTGCTCATACTGCTTTATTGCGGGGACTGGGGACCAGCAGTATTATATAGGAGGAGTACAGTGCAGAGTTTTGCTGACAGTGACCACCAGTATATATAGCAGTACGGTACGGAAGGCCACTGCTCTACCTACCTCTGTGTCGTCAAGTATACTATCCATCTAGATTCTATACCTGTGGTGCATTTTAGTTTTGCAGTTTGCGGACAGTGACCACCAGTATATATAGCAGTATGGTACGGAAGGCCACTGCTCTACCTACCTCTGTGTCGTCAAGTATACTATCCATCTAGATTCTATACCTGTGGTGCATTTTAGTTTTGCAGTTTACTAACAGTGACCACCAGTATATATAGCAGTACGGTACGGAAGGCCACTGCTCTACCTACCTCTGTGTCGTCAAGTATACTATCCATCTAGATTCTATACCTGTGGTGCATTTTAGTTTTGCAGTTTGCTGACAGTGACCACCAGTATATATAGCAGTACGGTACGGAAGGCCACTGCTCTACCTACCTCTGTGTCGTCAAGTATACTATCCATCTAGATGCTATACCTGTGGTGCATTTTAGTTTTGCAGTTTGCTGACAGTGACCACCAGTATATATAGCAGTACGGTACGGAAGGCCACTGCTCTACCTACCTCTGTGTCGTCAAGTATACTATCCATCTAGATTCTATACCTGTGGTGCATTTTAGTTTTGCAGTTTGCTGACAGTGACCACCAGTATATATAGCAGTACGGTACGGAAGGCCACTGCTCTACCTACCTCTGTGTCGTCAAGTATACTATCCATCCATACCTGTGGTGCATTTCAATTGTGCGCAGTATATATAGTAGTAGGCCATTGCTATTGATACTGGCATATAATTCCACACATTAAAAAATGGAGAACAAAAATGTGGAGGGTAAAATAGGGAAAGATCAAGATCCACTTCCACCTCGTGCTGAAGCTGCTGCCACTAGTCATGGCCGAGACGATGAAATGCCATCAACGTCGTCTGCCAAGGCCGAAGCCCAATGTCATAGTACAGAGCATGTAAAATCCAAAAAACAAAAGTTCAGTAAAATGACCCAAAAATCAAAATTAAAAGCGTCTGAGGAGAAGCGTAAACTTGCCAATATGCCATTTACGACACGGAGTGGCAAGGAACGGCTGAGGCCCTGGCCTATGTTCATGGCTAGTGGTTCAGCTTCACATGTGGATGGAAGCACTCATCCTCTCGCTAGAAAACTGCAGTGCCACTCCTAGATGGGCCAGGTGTCGGCCACTTGTGTCGCTTAGCTTAGTCACACAGCGACCTTGGTGCGCCTCTTTTTTTATTTGCATCATGTGCTGTTTGGGGACTATTTTTTTGAAGCGCCATCCTGTCTGACACTGCAGTGCCACTCCTAGATGGGCCAGGTGTTTGTGTCGGCCACTTGTGTCGCTTAGCTTAGTCACACAGCGACCTTGGTGCGCCTCTTTTTTTCTTTGCATCATGTGCTGTTTGGGGACTATTTTTTTGAAGTGCCATCATGTCTGACACTGCAGTGCCACTCCTAGATGGGCCAGGTGTTTGTGTCGGCCACTTGTGTCGCTTAGCTTAGCCATCCAGCAACCTCGGTGCAAATTTTAGGACTAAAAATAATATTGTGAGGTGTTCAGAATAGACTGAAAATGAGTGTAAATTATGGTTATTGAGGTTAATAATACTATGGGATCAAAATGACCCCCAAATTCTATGATTTAAGCTGTTTTTGAGGGTTTTTTGTAAAAAAACACCAGAATCCAAAACACACCCGAATCCGACAAAAAAATTTCAGGGAGGTGTTGGCAAAACGCGTCCCAATCCAAAACACGGCCGCGGAACCGAATCCAAAACCAAAACACAAAACTTGAAAAATTTCCGGTGCACATCTCTACTCTAGACCTCAGTTTAGAAAATGTGCCCAGGAGACTGGATGCACACTAGTGGAGCACTACAGAGCTTTCCTGGAAAAGGACTTTCTTAGGTTTTCTATTTTACAGGGAAGCTGCTGGCAACAGCTTCCCTGCTTCGTGGTACTTAGGGGGGGAAGTAGGAACCAAGTTCTCAATTAGTTAATGGTTCTGCTTCCGCTGACAGGACACCATTAGCTCCTGAAGGGTACCGAACACAGCCCAAGCCTGGCCAGCGTTCACTCACACAGCACTGCCGCCACCCCCTAACAGAACCAGAAGTCAGAAGGCTGGTGAGTATATTACCGGAGTCCTGCAGAGAGGGGATCCTCCGGTCATCGTTGGCGGCATACAGGTACACGCACAGCGGCGGGACGCTGCGCGCCATGTCTCTCAGCACAAGGGTGCAGAGCACGGGGGAAGGAGAGGCACGGTCTGAGGGCATGTTTTAAAACCTTACTCTCACTGGCAAAAAGGGTACATACATGTACAGCCGCTGATGTGCCATCCCCAGCCAGTATAAATATTACATTGCTGAGGCTGAAGGGCGGGGCTTCTCCTCAGACTTGCCAGAACACTCACTGGGTGCCATTTTCTCCTGCAGAAACTCCAATGTGAAGCTCCTGAACGCTGTTTCTCCTCATGACAACGCTGATACAAGTACAGGGTGTTATAGAAAGGGCATTATAATTAGGTCTGTGGGCCTATTATTGGTATATGCGCTGTAAGTGGGTAATATTTCCACAAATCACAATAAGGCGCAGTGTGTGGACTGGCAGATCCCTCTGTGTCTCTCTGACAGACTTTAGTGTGTCAAAACTGTCCCCAATAGCTCCCCTGTGTGATAGGGGTGTGTGTGTGTGTGTGTGTGTGTGTGTGTGTGTGTGTGTGTGTGTGTGTGTGTGTGTGTGTGTGTACAAGTGTGTAACATGTCAGACATTGGGGAGGTTTCTTCCCAGGAAGAACCCATTTTAGATGCACGAGAAGCTAGCCGGAGTGGGTGAGAATGTTGCAAAAGAATATGTCAATGCTTGCAAAGAAATTCTCTGAGTCTGAACAACAGACTAAATATTGGAGGCAGTCTGTGGAGGATGCACTGTTTACTGATTCCTCCATATCATCCACTTGGGTCCCATCCAGTTCCCAGAAAAGGTCTCTGGCCCAGATAATGCAAGAGGACACAGACACAGATTCCGACTCTGACGTCGACACTGGGGGTTTGAGAGGGGTAGATCCCAAATCAGCTAAAAGCATACAATGTATGATAGTTGCTATAAAGGAAGTGTTGGAGTTTCCTGAAACAACACTTGTCCCATAGGAAAAGGATTGTTTTAAATAAAATAAAAAGCATGTTGTGACTTTTCCTCCTTCAAAGGCTTTGAATGTGTTCTTTGAAGAATCCTGGGCAAACCCTGAGAAGAAATTTACCCTTCCCAGAAGGATACGTGTAGCAGAGATGATGGTTCTTCTTCGCAAGAAAGGAGTCAAAGTCATTCCATACTTGGACGATCTCCTCATAAAAGCGAGATCCAGGGAGAAACTAGTGCAGAACATTGCACTTTCGCTGACGGTGCTTCAACAGCACGGTTGGATCATAAACCTTCCAAAATCACAATTGTAACCCACAGTGAGGTTATCATTTCTGGGAATGAAATTGAACACGGAAGCACAGAAAGTATTCCTACCGGTGGAAAAGGCTCTGGAGATCCAGAGGATGGTCAAACAAGTTTTAAAACCAGCACACGTATTGATTCATCAGTGCATCCGCCTGCTGGGGAAGTTGGTAGCGGCCTACGAGGTTCTACAATTTGGCCGATTCCACGCCAGGGTGTTCCAATGGGACCTACTGGACAAGTGGTCCGGATCGCACCTACACATGCACTGGGGGATAATCCTGTCAACAAAAGCCAGTAATTCACTCTTGTGGTGGCGCAGGTTCGGGATTCAGACTTGGATCCTGGTGACCACAGATGCAAGCCTCCGATGTTGGGGAGCAGTCACGCAAGGGTAAAGCTTTCAAGGACGATGGTTAGGTCAAGAAGTACTCCTTCACATAAACATTCTGGAATTGAGAGCTGTGTACAACAGCCTTCATCAAGCGGCACACCTTCTTCAAGGTGGTCCCATACAGATCCAGTCAGACAATGTAATGGCAGTAGCTTACATAAACCGCCAGGGCGGAACAAAAAGCAGAGCGTCAATGGTAGAGATGACAAAGATACTCCTCTGGGCAGAAAGACATGCAAAAGCTCTGTCGGCAATTTTCATTCCGGGAGTGGACAACTGGGAAGCAGACTTCCTCAGCAGACACAATCTACATCCCAGAGAATGGGGCCTCCACCCAGAAGTCTTTGCAAAGGTAGCAGATCGTTGGGGCGTTCCTCAAGTAGATATGATGGCATCACGTCTCAACAAGAAGCTTCAGAAATATTGTTCCAGGTCGAGAGACCCACAAGCAATAGCAGTGGATGCACTGGTGACCCAGTGGGTGTTTCAGTCGGTGTATCTGTTCCCTCCACTTCCACTAATACCAAAAGTTCTCAAGATCATCAGAAGAACAAGGGTTCAAGCAATTCTCATTGCTCCAGACTGGCCAAGGAGGGCTTGGTATCCAGATCTTCAGGCGTTATTAGTGGAAGATCCTCAGCCTCTTCCTTTTCGCGATGACCTGCTTCAGCAGGGGCCGTTTGTTTATCATGACTTACCGTGGCTGCGTTTGATGGCATGGCTGTTGAGCGCCAGGTCCTAGCCCGTAAGGCTATTCCCAATGAAGTAATTTCCACACTTATTCTGGCCAGGAAAGGGGTAATGTCCAAACATTACCATCGTATTTGGAGAAAATATGTATCTTGGTGTGAATCCAAGAAGTCTCCTGCGGTGGAGTTTCAATTAGGACGTCTTCTCCTATTTATACATGTGGGTGTGGATGCTGGCTTGAGATTAGGCTCTATCAAGGTCCAAATTTCGTCCTTGTCCATTTTCTTTCATAAACAGTTGGCTTCCTTTCCTGAGGTCCAGACGTTCGTGAAGGGGGTTCTGCACATCCAACCTCCCTTTGTGCCTCCTGCGGTGCCATGGGATCTTAATGTGGTGTTGCAGTTCCTTAAATCAGACTGGTTTGAGCCTCTACAAGAGGTAGAGTTGAAGTTTCTCACTTGGAAAGTGGTCATGCTGTTGGCCTTGGCCTCAGGCAGACGAGTGTCTGAATTAGGGGCTCTGTCACACAAGAGTCCTTATTTGATATTTCATGAAGATAGAGCTGAACTGCGGATGCGTCAGCATTTTCTTCCAAAGGTTTTGGCTTATTTACATATCAACCAACCTGTGGTGGTGCCAGTGGCTTCTGACACCTCAGCCGTTTCAAAAGTCCTTGGATGTCGTCAGAGCATTGAGGACTTATGTTGCAAGAATGGCTCGGATAAGGAAAACAGAATCTTTGTTTGTCCTCTATGACCCCAACTAGAAGAGCTGAGGCCTCTTCCTCTTCGGGAGGACCTTCTGCAGCAGGGCGGCATTCGCTTATCAAGACTTACCGTGGCTACGTTTGATGGCATGGAGGTTGAACGCCAGATATTAGCTCGGAAGGGCATTCTGAACAAGGTTATTCCTACCCTGATACAGGCTAGGAAAGGATTAACGTCTAAACATTACGTTTTTGGAAAAAATATGTTTCTTGGTGTGAGTCAAAGAACTTTCCTACGGTGGAGTTTCAACTGGGACGGTTTCTCCTCTTCCTGCAAGCAGGTGTGGATACGGGCCTGAGGTTGGGATCCGTAAAGGTCCAGACTTCGGCCCTATCCATTTTCTTCCAGAAACAGTTTGCTTCTCTTCCTGAGGTTCAGACTTTCCTGAAAGGGGTTATGCACATCCAGCCTCCCTTTGTGCCGCCTGCGGCGCCCTGGTGTCACAACTGAGGGCCTGAGCTGACGGGAGGCAGCCTCAGTTGTAGGGGCTGAGATGTACCGGAACCTGGGAGGTTGTATCAGACCCCTGGACATGTAAGTAACATGAATAATAACTGCCCGAAGGCGTGACCACGACAACTTGGATAAAAGTCAATGATGTTTATTATGACAACTCCGCAACACAGCAGCAGTAAAAGAAAACGTAAAAGTCAGCAAAGAATAAATACAGTTCCTGGGTACTACAGGATGGCAGGAGCCACAGGGCACTGGTAGTGTGAGATAGTTCTTATGATCTTCTAGATGGAAAGTCCTTACCAGGCCCGACTGTAGCAATGGAGATAACCCAGGATTGTGCCAGCTGGTGTTCCAGGAAAAGCTGGGTTGCTGAAGATAAAACAGCTGCTGTGGATACTGGCTGGAACCAGACTGTTGTTAGCACGGAGTGGATACTGGCTGGAACCAGTTAAATAATAAATGAACTTGGGAGCGATGAAATATGAACTGAAATGTAGAACTTGAGAGCGGAGAAATAATAATACCGGTGGAGAGTGGTAAAGTGTAGAAAGGACACCGGCCCTTTAAGGGAAGCTGTACTCTGCTGGAAGCTGAGCTGGAAGCAGGTAATGTTGTAGCTGGAAACAGATGAATCCACAATGGATTGGAGAGTCAGGCTACACCGCAGGTGGAATGCTGGTGCGGGTCTCTATGGTGGAAGTCTTGAGACAGGAGCTGGAACCTGGAAGACAATCACAGGAGAGAGACAAACAGGAACTAGGTTTGACAACCAAAGCACTGACGCCTTCCTTGCTCAGGCACAGTGTATTTATACCTGCAGCAAGGAAGGGATTGGCTAGGCAATTATGCAGATTATCAATACTGAGAACAGATTGGTGGAAATGATCAGCTGACAGAATCCAAGATGGCTGCGCCCATGCAGACACTTGGAGGGAAGTTTGGTTTGTAATCCATGTGGTAATGAAAACAGTAATGGCGGCGCCGGCCACCGGAGACAGGAGGCGCCAGGCTGACAGATGCACATCCAACCACGCGGACACAGCGGAGGCCGCGGCTGACGTAATCGCCACTCAGACACTCTGCATGCAGAAGTTCAGGGACGGCGGCGGAGGCCGCGGGAAACGCCATGCCAGGTGTAATATGGCGTTTACTGTGACAGCGTCCCAGAGTGACAGGAGAGGATACAGGAATGTACACATCAGGATAACAGATGGGATCCGGTCCTGGAGCGCTGAGCCAGCCTTAGGAGGCATCTGATGGGTAAGAAATGGCGTCCAGATACCCGGATCGTGACAGCACCCCCCCCTTTAGGAGTGGCCCCAGGACACTTCTTTGGCTTTTGAGGAAACTTGGAATGGAATCTCCGGACCAAGGCAGGAGCATGGACATCAGAAGCATTGGTCCATGAACGTTCCTCAGGACCATAACCCTTCCAGTCAATAAGATATTGTAGTTGACCGTAACGGTGACGTGAGTCCAGGATCTTGGCCACTTCATACTCAACGCCTCGTTGAGTTTGGACTTTCGGAGTTGGAGGAAGTGAGGAATGAAACCGATTCAAGATCAGCGGTTTCAACAGGGAAACATGGAATGTCCTGGGTATTTTTAAGAAGGGAGGCAACTGGAGTCTGTAAGCAACAGGATTGATGACTTGTTCAATCTTGAAAGGACCGATATAGCGAGGTGCAAACTTCATACTGGGAACTCTTAACCTCAAATTCTTCGTGGATAACCATACCCGATCACCCACCTTGAGAGCAGGAACTGCTCGACGCTTCTTATCCGCAAAATTCTTGTACCTGAACGATGCCTTGAGCAGAGCTGATCGTACGCTCTTCCAGATATTGGCAAACTGATGCAAGGTGATATCCACTGCGGGAACAGAAGTTGCTGTAAGCGGTTGGAACTCAGGGACTTTAGGGTGGAATCCAAAGTTAGTGAAGAATGGTGTTGAAGCAGATGAAGAATGATACTGGTTGTTATGACAGAACTCGGCCCAGGGAAGTAATTGAACCCAGTCATCTTGAGAGGAGGACACATAGATGCGGAGGAAGGCCTCCAAGTCCTGATTCACCCTCTCGGTTTGACCATTGGTCTGAGGATGGTAAGCCGTGGAAAACTTTAGCTTGACTTGGAGGACTTGACATAAACTTCGCCAGAATTTGGCTGTGAATTGAACTCCTCGATCTGAGATAATTTCTTCAGGAAGACCGTGGAGTCGGAAGATCTCTTGTATGAATACTTGAGCCAACTTGGAAGCTGACGGAAGACCGGTGAGAGGAATGAAGTGTGCCATCTTGGTGAACCGGTCAACTACCACCCAGATGGTATTGAACTTGTTGCACATGGGTAAGTCTGTAATGAAATCCATCGACATGTGGGTCCATGGTCGACGGGGAACGGATAGTGGAACCAGTTGCCCCGCAGGCGACTGGCGGGATACTTTATGTTGGGCACACTTTGGGCAAGATGCAATAAACTCCAAGACGTCCTTTTTCAGAGTTGGCCACCAATAGGACCTAGAGATAAACTCCAGGGTTTTTTGGATACCTGTATGTCCGGCAAAACGGGAAGCATGGGCCCAATGCATGAGCTTCTTCCTTAGCATCGGCTTCACAAAACTTTTCCCTGATGGGGGCGTAGAGTCCATCCCTACCGTGGAGAATGCCAACGGATTTATAATAGGATGCTTGTCTGAAGACTCTGACTCATTTTCTTGCTCCCATGAGCGGGAAAGGGCATCGGCCTTGCGATTCTGAGAGCCCGGACAGAACTGGAGTTTAAAGTCGAACCTGGAAAAGAAAAGTGCCCATCTGGCCTGACGAGGGTTGAGACATTGTGCGCCCTTCAGGTATAAAAGGTTCTTGTGGTCTGTAAGTATGGTGATTGAATGAGAAGCTCCCTCCAACAGATACCTCCACTCTTCTAGAGCGAGCTTAATGGCTAGCAACTCCTGGTCGCCAATGGCATAGTTGCGCTCAGCTGGGGAGAACTTCCGGGAGAAGAAACTGCAAGGGTGTAAATGGCCATCTTTAGCCCTCTGAGATAACACCGCTCCTACTCCAACGTAGGAGGCATCCACCTCTAAGATGAAAGGAGAGTCGATGTCAGGCTGTTTCAGAACAGGCGCAGAGATGAACCTTTGTTTTAAAAGATGAAATGCTTGCATGGCTTCTTCAGACCACTTGGACGGGTTAGCACCCTTCTTAGTGAAAGCAGTAATAGGCGCCACAATGGTGGAAAAGTCTCGTATAACCTTTCGGTAATAGTTGGCGAACCCTAAGAACCTCTGGACCCCTTTGAGGGTTAAGGGTACCGGCCAATTTTGAATTGCTTGTAGTTTCTCAGGATCCATCTCTAGTCCGGAACCGGACACAATGTACCCTAGAAACGGAATGGACTTGACTTCAAAGACGCATTTTTCTAATTTGCAATAGAGATGATTGACACGGAGACGGGACAGAACCTCTTTAACCCAAAAACGATGTTCCTCTAAATCGTTGGCAAAAATGAGGATATCGTCTAGATAGACCACGACATGACGGTATAGAATGTCTCTGAAGATCTCATTGACAAAATGCTGGAAGACAGCTGGAGCATTGCTCAATCCGAAGGGCATGACGAGGTACTCATAATGTCCGTCACGGGTGTTAAAGGCGGTCTTCCACTCGTCACCCTCACGGATCCGGATGAGATTGTATGCACCTCGCAAGTCCAGCTTTGTAAAGATGGTAGCTCCGCTAACTCTGTCAAAGAGCTCAGTAATCAGGGGTAAAGGATAACGGTTCTTGATGGTAATGTCGTTCAAACCTCTGTAGTCGATGCACGGCCGCAGACCACCATCTTTCTTTTTTACAAAAAAGAAGCCTGCGCCGGCTGGAGAAGAAGAAGGTCGAATGAACCCCTTTGCTAGGTTCTCTTTAATATATTCCTCCATAGAATGCGTCTCAGGCAGAGACAACGGATAAGTTCGGCCTCGAGGTGGAACCTTCCCTGGAACGAGATCAATCGGACAGTCCCATTCTCTATGAGGAGGAAGGATATCAGCAGAAGCTTTACTGAACACATCCGTGAAATCTTGATATGGAGGAGGTGGAACATCAGACGACCTGGGGGAGGAAGAACAGACAGGCAATACTTTAAACAAACATGTCTCAGCACAGGAAGAACCCCATGCCAGGATTTGCGTAGTCGTCCAATCAATTGTAGGATTGTGAAGACGGAGCCATGGAAGGCCCAGGACCACAGGATGTGTGGCTCTTGGAATCACTAAAAAAGAAATAAGTTCGGAATGAAGAACTCCCACTCTCAGACGAACTGGTAGAGTCCTTAAAGAAATAACTGCATCAAAAATTTTGCTGCCATCCACGGCAGTTAAAGAAATGGACGAAGGAAGTCTCTCGGTGGGTAGGGACCACCGTTTAACATAGGCTTCGGTAATAAAGTTCCCAGCTGCTCCGGAATCAAGGAGGGCAATGACGTTCCGATAACGTTGAGCAACTTGAAGCGAGACTGGGAGATTACAATCTTGAGGAGATGGAGAGGAGATCATTACTCCTAGCCGGCCCTCTCCTTGGCGAGCTAGGATTTGGAGTTTCCCGGACGTTTGGGACAGGCATTAATGGTGTGAGACGGAGCTGCACAATAGAGACAGAGAAACTCGGAGAGACGTCTTCGGCGCTCAGCAGGAGTTAAACGGGAACGGCCAAGTTGCATGGGCTCATCTTTAGATGGTGACAGTTGACGAGGAGGAGGAGCAGAAGATTTTGAAGCAGATGATCTTCCACGCTCAGTTGCTCTCTCTCTGAAACGTAAATCAACTTTCGTGCAGAGTGAGATTAGCTCATCTAACTTAGAAGGTAAGTCTCTGGTAGCTAACTCATCTTTAATACGCTCAGATAAGCCATGCCAGAATGCAGCATACAGGGCCTCGTCGTTCCATGCCAGTTCGGATGCCAGGATCTGGAACTGTATCAGATATTGTCCTACAGTACGTGACCCCTGGCGTAAACGGAGAATCTCGGATGAAGCTGAGGTTACCCGGCCTGGCTCGTCGAAGATGCGCCTGAATGTTGACACGAAGGCAGTGTAGGAAGATAGCAGGGTGTCGGACCTCTCCCATAACGGTGATGCCCAATCAAGGGCTGAGCCACTGAGAAGAGAAATAATGTAGGCAATTTTTGTACGGTCACTGGGAAAATTGCCAGGTTGTAGCTCAAACTGAATCTCACACTGGTTGAGAAATCCCCTGCAGAATCTTGGAGATCCGTCAAATTTTGCTGGCGTTGGAAGATGAAGACGTGGAGCAGAAATGGGTAAGGTGGGTGGGGTTATAGCTGGAGTCACTGTGGTTGACGCACCAGACGCGCCTGATCCACGGAGAGTTGTCTGAATCCCATCCAGCCGAGTAGAGAGATCCTGGAGACAGCGGATGATGTGGCCCTGTGCAGCCTCCTGATGTTCTAGTCGGGCTGCCAGTTCTTGCATCGGCCTGGCCGCTTGATCCTGGTCTCCGGCTGGATTCATTAGGTCAGTGCTTACTGTCACAACTGAGGGCCTGAGCTGACGGGAGGCAGCCTCAGTTGTAGGGGCTGAGATGTACCGGAACCTGGGAGGTTGTATCAGACCCCTGGACATGTAAGTAACATGAATAATAACTGCCCGAAGGCGTGACCACGACAACTTGGATAAAAGTCAATGATGTTTATTATGACAACTCCGCAACACAGCAGCAGTAAAAGAAAACGTAAAAGTCAGCAAAGAATAAATACAGTTCCTGGGTACTACAGGATGGCAGGAGCCACAGGGCACTGGTAGTGTGAGATAGTTCTTATGATCTTCTAGATGGAAAGTCCTTACCAGGCCCGACTGTAGCAATGGAGATAACCCAGGATTGTGCCAGCTGGTGTTCCAGGAAAAGCTGGGTTGCTGAAGATAAAACAGCTGCTGTGGATACTGGCTGGAACCAGACTGTTGTTAGCACGGAGTGGATACTGGCTGGAACCAGTTAAATAATAAATGAACTTGGGAGCGATGAAATATAAACTGAAATGTAGAACTTGAGAGCGGAGAAATAATAATACCGGTGGAGAGTGGTAAAGTGTAGAAAGGACACCGGCCCTTTAAGGGAAGCTGTACTCTGCTGGAAGCTGAGCTGGAAGCAGGTAATGTTGTAGCTGGAAACAGATGAATCCACAATGGATTGGAGAGTCAGGCTACACCGCAGGTGGAATGCTGGTGCGGGTCTCTATGGTGGAAGTCTTGAGACAGGAGCTGGAACCTGGAAGACAATCACAGGAGAGAGACAAACAGGAACTAGGTTTGACAACCAAAGCACTGACGCCTTCCTTGCTGAGGCACAGTGTATTTATACCTGCAGCAAGGAAGGGATTGGCTAGGCAATTATGCAGATTATCAATACTGAGAACAGATTGGTGGAAATGATCAGCTGACAGAATCCAAGATGGCTGCGCCCATGCAGACACTTGGAGGGAAGTTTGGTTTGTAATCCATGTGGTAATGAAAACAGTAATGGCGGCGCCGGCCACCGGAGACGGGAGGCGCCAGGCTGACAGATGCACATCCAACCACGCGGACACAGCGGAGGCCGCGGCTGACGTAATCGCCACTCAGACACTCTGCATGCAGAAGTTCAGGGACGGCGGCGGAGGCCGCGGGAGACGCCATGCCAGGTGTAATATGGCGTTTACTGTGACAGCGTCCCAGAGTGACAGGAGAGGATACAGGAATGTACACATCAGGATAACAGATGGGATCCGGTCCTGGAGCGCTGAGCCAGCCTTAGGAGGCATCTGATGGGTAAGAAATGGCGTCCAGATACCCGGATCGTGACACCTGGGATCTTAACGTGGTGTTATAGTTCCTCCAATTGGATTGGTTCGGACCTCTACCGGAGGTTGAGGTCAAGTTTCTTACGTAGAAGGCGGTCACTTTGTTAGCCTTAGCTTCTGCTAGAGGTGTGTCGGAGTTGGGGGCTTTGTCTTGTAAGAGCCCCTACTTGATCGTGCATGAATTTAGAGCTGAGCTCTGGACACGTCAGCAGTTCCTTCTGAAGGTTGTGTCGGCATTTCAAATCAACCAACCTATTGTGGTGCCAGTCGCAACTGACTCGTTTTAGAGATGAGCGCCTGAAATTTTTCGGGTTTTGTGTTTTGGTTTTGGGTTCGGTTCCGCGGCCGTGTTTTGGGTTCGAACGCGTTTTGGCAAAACCTCCCCGAATTTTTTTTGTCGGATTCGGGTGTGTTTTGGATTCGGGTGTTTTTTTCAAAAAACACTAAAAAACAGCTTAAATCATAGAATTTGGGGGTCATTTTGATCCCAAAGTATTATTAACCTCAAAAACCATAATTTACACTCATTTTCAGTCTATTCTGAATACCTCACACCTCACAATATTATTTTTAGTCCTAAAATTTGCACCGAGGTCGCTGTGTGAGTAAGATAAGCGACCCTAGTGGCCGACACAAACACCGGGCCCATCTAGGAGTGGCACTGCAGTGTCACGCAGGATGTCCCTTCCAAAAAACCCTCCCCAAACAGCACATGACGCAAAGAAAAAAAGAGGCGCAATGAGGTAGCTGTGTGAGTAAGATTAGCGACCCTAGTGGCCGACACAAACACCGGGCCCATCTAGGAGTGGCACTGCAGTGTCACGCAGGATGGCCCTTCCAAAAAACCCTCCCCAAACAGCACATGACGCAAAGAAAAAAAGAGGCGCAATGAGGTAGCTGTGTGAGTAAGATTAGCGACCCTAGTGGCCGACACAAACACCGGGCCCATCTAGGAGTGGCACTGCAGTGTCACGCAGGATGTCCCTTCCAAAAAACCCTCCCCAAACAGCACATGACGCAAAGAAAAAAAGAGGCGCAATGAGGTAGCTGTGTGAGTATGATTAGCGACCCTAGTGGCCGACACAAACACCGGGCCCATCTAGGAGTGGCACTGCAGTGTCACGCAGGATGTCCCTTCCAAAAAACCCTCCCCAAACAGCACATGACGCAAAGAAAAAAAGAGGCGCAATGAGGTAGCTGACTGTGTGAGTAAGATTAGCGACCCTAGTGGCCGACACAAACACCGGGCCCATTTAGGAGTGGCACTGCAGTGTCACGCAGGATGTCCCTTCCAAAAAACCCTCCCCAATCAGCACATGATGCAAAGAAAAAGAAAAGAAAAAAGAGGTGCAAGATGGAATTGTCCTTGGGCCCTCCCACCCACCCTTATGTTGTATAAACAAAACAGGACATGCACACTTTAACCAACCCATCATTTCAGTGACAGGGTCTGCCACACGACTGTGACTGATATGACGGGTTGGTTTGGACCCCCCCCAAAAAAGAAGCAATTAATCTCTCCTTGCACAAACTGGCTCTACAGAGGCAAGATGTCCACCTCATCATCACCCTCCGATATATCACCGTGTACATCCCCCTCCTCACAGATTATCAATTCGTCCCCACTGGAATCCACCATCTCAGCTCCCTGTGTACTTTGTGGAGGCAATTGCTGCTGGTCAATGTCTCCGCGGAGGAATTGATTATAATTCATTTTAATGAACATCATCTTCTCCACATTTTCTGGATGTAACCTCGTACGCCGATTGCTGACAAGGTGAGCGGCGGCACTAAACACTCTTTCGGAGTACACACTTGTGGGAGGGCAACTTAGGTAGAATAAAGCCAGTTTGTGCAAGGGCCTCCAAATTGCCTCTTTTTCCTGCCAGTATAAGTACGGACTGTGTGACGTGCCTACTTGGATGCGGTCACTCATATAATCCTCCACCATTCTATCAATGTTGAGAAAATCATATGCAGTGACAGTAGACGACATGTCCGTAATCGTTGTCAGGTCCTTCAGTCCGGACCAGATGTCAGCATCAGCAGTCGCTCCAGACTGCCCTGCATCACCGCCAGCGGGTGGGCTCGGAATTCTGAGCCTTTTCCTCGCACCCCCAGTTGCGGGAGAATGTGAAGGAGGAGATGTTGACAGGTCGCGTTCCGCTTGACTTGACAATTTTGTCACCAGCAGGTCTTTCAACCCCAGCAGACTTGTGTCTGCCGGAAAGAGAGATCCAAGGTAGGCTTTAAATCTAGGATCGAGCACGGTGGCCAAAATGTAGTGCTCTGATTTCAACAGATTGACCACCCGTGAATCCTTGTTAAGCGAATTAAGGGCTCCATCCACAAGTCCCACATGCCTAGCGGAATCGCTCCGTGTTAGCTCCTCCTTCAATGTCTCCAGCTTCTTCTGCAAAAGCCTGATGAGGGGAATGACCTGACTCAGGCTGGCAGTGTCTGAACTGACTTCACGTGTGGCAAGTTCAAAGGGCATCAGAACCTTGCACAACGTTGAAATCATTCTCCACTGCGCTTGAGACAGGTGCATTCCACCTACTATATCGTGCTCAATTGTATAGGCTTGAATGGCCTTTTGCTGCTCCTCCAACCTCTGAAGCATATAGAGGGTTGAATTCCACCTCGTTACCACTTCTTGCTTCAGATGATGGCAGGGCAGGTTCAGTAGTTTTTGGTGGTGCTCCAGTCTTCTGTACGTGGTGCCTGTACGCCGAAAGTGTCCCGCAATTCTTCTGGCCACCGACAGCATCTCTTGCACGCCCCTGTCGTTTTTAAAAAAATTCTGCACCACCAAATTCAAGGTATGTGCAAAACATGGGACGTGCTGGAATTTGCCCATATTTAATGCACACACAATATTGCTGGCGTTGTCCGATGCCACAAATCCACAGGAGAGTCCAATTGGGGTAAGCCATTCCGCGATGATCTTCCTCAGTTGCCGTAAGAGGTTTTCAGCTGTGTGCGTATTCTGGAAAGCGGTGATACAAAGCGTAGCCTGCCTAGGAAAGAGTTGGCGTTTGCGAGATGCTGCTACTGGTGCCGCCGCTGCTGTTCTTGCGGCGGGAGTCCATACATCTACCCAGTGGGCTGTCACAGTCATATAGTCCTGACCCTGCCCTGCTCCACTTGTCCACATGTCCGTGGTTAAGTGGACATTGGGTACAACTGCATTTTTTAGGACACTGGTGAGTCTTTTTCTGACGTCCGTGTACATTCTCGGTATCGCCTGCCTAGAGAAGTGGAACCTAGATGGTATTTGGTAACGGGGGCACACTGCCTCAATAAATTGTCTAGTTCCCTGTGAACTAACGGCGGATACCGGACGCACGTCTAACACCAACATAGTTGTCAAGGCCTCAGTTATCCGCTTTGCAGCAGGATGACTGCTGTGATATTTCATCTTCCTCGCAAAGGACTGTTGAACAGTCAATTGCTTACTGGAAGTAGTACAAGTGGGCTTACGACTTCCCCTCTGGGATGACCATCGACTCCCAGCAGCAACAACAGCAGCGCCAGCAGCAGTAGGCGTTACACGCAAGGATGCATCGGAGGAATCCCAGGCAGGAGAGGAATCGTCAGAATTGCCAGTGACATGGCCTGCAGGACTATTGGCATTCCTGGGGAAGGAGGAAATTGACACTGAGGGAGTTGGTGGGGTGGTTTGCGTGAGCTTGGTTACAAGAGGAAGGGATTTACTGGTCAGTGGACTGCTTCCGCTGTCACCCAAAGTTTTTGAACTTGTCACTGACTTATTATGAATGCGCTGCAGGTGACGTATAAGGGAGGATGTTCCGAGGTGGTTAACGTCCTTACCCCTACTTATTACAGCTTGACAAAGGGAACACACGGCTTGACACCTGTTGTCCGCGTTTCTGTTGAAATACCTCCACACCGAAGAGCTGATTTTTTTGGTATTTTCACCTGGCATGTCAACGGCCATATTCCTCCCACGGACAACAGGTGTCTCCCCGGGTGCCTGACTTAAACAAACCACCTCACCATCAGAATCCTCCTGGTCAATTTCCTCCCCAGCGCCAGCAACACCCATATCCTCCTCATCCTGGTGTACTTCAACACTGACATCTTCAATCTGACTATCAGGAACTGGACTGCGGGTGCTCCTTCCAGCACTTGCAGGGGGCGTGCAAATGGTGGAAGGCGCATGCTCTTCACGTCCAGTGTTGGGAAGGTCAGGCATCGCAACCGACACAATTGGACTCTCCTTGTGGATTTGGGATTTCGAAGAATGCACAGTTCTTTGCTGTGCTGCTTTTGCCAGCTTGAGTCTTTTCATTTTTCTAGCGAGAGGCTGAGTGCTTCCATCCTCATGTGAAGCTGAACCACTAGCCATGAACATAGGCCAGGGCCTCAGCCGTTCCTTGCCACTCCGTGTCGTAAATGGCATATTGGCAAGTTTACGCTTCTCCTCCGACAATTTTATTTTAGGTTTTGGAGTCCTTTTTTTTCTGATATTTGGTGTTTTGGATTTGACATGCTCTGTACTATGACATTGGGCATCGGCCTTGGCAGACGACGTTGCTGGCATTTCATCGTCTCGGCCATGACTAGTGGCAGCAGCTTCAGCACGAGGTGGAAGTGGATCTTGATCTTTCCCTAATTTTGGAACCTCAACATTTTTGTTCTCCATATTTTAATAGGCACAACTAAAAGGCACCTCAGGTAAACAATGGAGATGGATACTAGTATACAATTATGGACTGCCTGCCGAATGCAGACACAGAGGTAGCCACAGCCGTGAACTACCGTACTGTACTGTGTCTGCTGCTAATATAGACTGGTTGATAAAGAGATGTCTATGTAACTATGTATGTATAAAGAAGAAAGAAAAAAAAACCACGGTTAGGTGGTATACAATTATGGACGGACTGCCTGCCGAGTGCAGACACAGAGGTAGCCACAGCCGTGAACTACCGTACTGTACTGTGTCTGCTGCTAATAATATAGACTGGTTGATAAAGAGATGTCGTAGTAGTATGTATGTATAAAGAAGAAAGAAAAAAAAACCACGGTTAGGTGGTATACAATTATGGACGGACTGCCTGCCGAGTGCAGACACAGAGGTAGCCACAGCCGTGAACTACCGTACTGTACTGTGTCTGCTGCTAATATAGACTGGTTGATAAAGAGATGTCTATGTAACTATGTATGTATAAAGAAGAAAGAAAAAAAAACCACGGTTAGGTGGTATACAATTATGGACGGACTGCCTGCCGAGTGCAGACACAGAGGTAGCCACAGCCGTGAACTACCGTACTGTACTGTGTCTGCTGCTAATATAGACTGGTTGATAAAGAGATGTCTATGTAACTATGTATGTATAAAGAAGAAAGAAAAAAAACCCACAGTTAGGTGGTATACAATTATGGACGGACTGCCTGCCGAGTGCAGACACAGAGGTAGCCACAGCCGTGAACTACCGTACTGTACTGTGTCTGCTGCTAATATAGACTGGTTGATAAAGAGATGTCTACGTAACTATGTATGTATAAAGAAGAAAGAAAAAAAAACCACGGTTAGGTGGTATACAATTATGGACGGACTGCCTGCCGAGTGCAGACACAGAGGTAGCCACAGCCGTGAACTACCGTACTGTACTGTGTCTGCTGCTAATATAGACTGGTTGATAAAGAGATGTCTATGTAACTATGTATGTATAAAGAAGAAAGAAAAAAAAACCACGGTTAGGTGGTATACAATTATGGACGGACTGCCTGCCGAGTGCAGACACAGAGGTAGCCACAGCCGTGAACTACCGTACTGTACTGTGTCTGCTGCTAATATAGACTGGTTGATAAAGAGATGTCGTAGTAGTATGTATGTATAAAGAAGAAAAAAAAACCACGGTTAGGTGGTATACAATTATGGACGGACTGCCTGCCGAGTGCAGACACAGAGGTAGCCACAGCCGTGAACTACCGTACTGTGTCTGCTGCGACTGGATGATAAATGATATAAAAAATATATATATATCACTACTGCAGCCGGACAGGTATATATTATATATTATATAATGACGGACCTGCTGGACACTGTCTGTCAGCAGAATGAGTTTTATTTTTATAGAATAAAAAAAAAAACAACACACAAGTGAAGTCACACGACGAGTGTTTAACTTTTTCAGGCAATCACAATATAAGTATACTACTAACTATACTGGTGGTCAGTGTGGTCAGGTCACTGGTCAGTCACACTGGCAGTGGCACTCCTGCAGCAAAAGTGTGCACTGTTTAATTTTAATATAATATTATGTACTCCTGGCTCCTGCTATAACCTATAACTGGCACTGCAGTGCTCCCCAGTCTCCCCCACAATTATAAGCTGTGTGAGCTGAGCAGTCAGACAGATATATAATATATATAGATGATGCAGCACACTGGGCTGAGCCTGAGCAGTGCACACAGATATGGTATGTGACTGAGTCACTGTGTGTATCGCTTTTTTCAGGCAGAGAACGGATATATTAAATAAACTGCACTGTCTGGTGGTCACTCACTATATAATATTATGTACTCCTGGCTCCTGCTATAACCTATAACTGGCACTGCAGTGCTCCCCAGTCTCCCCCACAATTATAAGCTGTGTGAGCTGAGCAGTCAGACAGATATATAATATATATAGATGATGCAGCACACTGGGCTGAGCCTGAGCAGTGCACACAGATATGGTATGTGACTGAGTCACTGTGTGTATCGCTTTTTTCAGGCAGAGAACGGATATATTAAATAAACTGCACTGTCTGGTGGTCACTCACTAGTAAACTCTCTGCACTCTCTACACTTCTACAGTACTCCTCCTAGTCCTAAGCTCCAGTAAATCTCTCTCTCTTATAATCTAAATGGAGAGGACGCCAGCCACGTCCTCTCCCTATCAATCTCAATGCACGTGTGAAAATGGCGGCGACGCGCGGCTCCTTATATAGAATCCGAGTCTCGCGAGAATCCGACAGCGTCATGATGACGTTCGGGCGCGCTCGGGTTAACCGAGCAAGGCGGGAGGATCCGAGTCTGCTCGGACCCGTGAAAAAAACCATGAAGTTCGGGCGGGTTCGGATTCAGAGAAACCGAACCCGCTCATCTCTAGTTTTCATCAAAGTCCTTGGATGTTTTAAGGGCTCTGAAAATCTATGTGAAGAGGACTGCTCGTCACAGAAAATCGGACTCTATGTTTGTCCTGTGTGATCCCAAGAAACTTGGTTGTCCTGCTTCTAAGCAGACGATCTCTCGCTGGGTCAGGTTCACTATCCAGCATGCGTATTCTACGGCAGGATTGCTGTGTCCTATGTCTGTTATGGCCTACTCTACTCGTAAGGTGGGTTCTTCCTGGGCGGATGCCGGGGGTTTCTCGGCTTTACAGCTTTGCCGAGCAGCTACTTGGTCTGGGTCGAACATGTTTGCTAAGTTCTACAAGTTCCATACTTTGGCCGCTGAGGACCTGAAGTTTGGTCAATCAGTTCTGCAGGAGCCTCCGCGCTCTCCTTCCTGTTCTGGGAGCTTTGGTACATCCCTATGGTACTAATGTGGACGCCAGCATCCTCTAGCATGTAAGAGAAAATAGGATTTTAATTACCTACCGGTAAATCCTTTTCTTGCAGTCCGTAGAGGATGCTGGGCGCTCGCCCAGCGCTTTGTGATCCTGCAGTGGTTATTTAGTTCAGTACTGCTTTGTTCTTTGTTAAGTACTGCATTCTGACGTGATTCAGTCATGTTATTCAGACGTTGCTGAGTTTCAAGCTTGTTAGCTTGGTTTGCCTGGTTTGTGTGAGCTGGTGTGAATCTTGCCACTATCTGTGTAAATTCTGATGTTGTCAATCTCCTCGGGCACAGTTCCTATACTGAGTCTGGTAGGAGGGGCATAGAGAGAGGAGCCATCCCACACTTTTAAACTCTTAAAGTGCCAGTGGCTCCTAGTGGACCTGTCTATACCCCATGGTACTAATGTGGACCACAGCATCCTCTACGGACTACGAGAAAAGGATTTACTGGTAGGTAATTAAAATCCTATTTGTACTTTGATAGGATATTGGTGTATTTTAGGGAAACCTACCTGATTTCTTGCTTGGTTATCCATTTAATATTCAGTTTTGCTGATAATAAAACTATAGTCATGGGAATCCCAACTGTATCTTCCTGGTATCCTCCTCCCTGCCATGTGGCAGGTTCACTGTCCACATTGGCAAAATAATATGTAATATGCCCCTAGTGGTAGGGGTGTCAGTGGGTGGATCGTACCTGCTTTCTTTTGCCATCTCAAGACCACTTCTGTTTCTGGACTCCCTTGTTCTCACGGCAGAGAGATGTGAACCCCCTAGTACCCCAATACAGTCACCACATATCTGGACAGTGACTTAGATTTATTAGATAGGATTGCAATGTCACTGATATGGTGCTAAGTAGAGGTTAATTATGCATAAAACAATACAATTCAACTGCAGCAAACAGTTACTTAAATGAGTAAGGAAACTCCCAATTGTGTACAATACTGTGTACAATATAGCCTTGTCTTGTTAATGAATTCACATGTGCTGTAACCGTTTCACATCACCACTATCAGCATAACACAATATAAACTTGGATTATACTCTGACCATTTGTCCCGAACGGAGCACTTTAGTTATAAATGCTGAGATAAGCACAGTGGGGTCTATTTAGTAAGCCGTGGACAGAGATAAAGTACCAGCGAATCACCTCCTAACTACCATGTCACAGGCTGGGTTTGAAAAATGACAGTTAGGAGCTGATTGACTGGTACTTTAACTGCGTCCTATTTATTTCCACCCAAGGCTTAGTAAATAAACCCCAATGTCTCTAACTGTGCAGGTGTCTCTACAAGTAAATAAAAATAATGTGGGCGCTCAATATAGAATATAGATTCAGCTGCTGGTTTTACAAATAACCTTTTTATTCTTAATAAAAGATTCTATAAAACACAAGTATGTAATCACTTAAAAAACAACATAGTTCATCAACGTGGAAACATTTAAATAACTAGCAGTACTGTCTTTTCATAGATAATATCAAACTGATTAATAAGCAGGATTAGTATGGCATGCAGCTGTTAATTGCAACACGTGTGCATAAGTAAAGGCGCAGTTAGTAGTATTATGGCAATCTATGCTGAATATTGGTGAGTAGCCATACTTCACCGGATTCCACTATAAGTGCGGTGAGGAGACTCTAAATATAAGGATTTTAGTTCCATCTGGCTTAATGCCGGCCAAATGCCTGAGTTGATATAGCACAGTTCCCACAGTATTAGCGATGCACTCGGACTCCCCACGCTGCGGCGGTTGGTGAACACAGATTGTACCTTGATGCTGTGTAGCAAGGTCCGGTGCGACAATGTGGGTCATTCTGAGTTGATCGCTAGCTGGCGAGCAGTGCAGTGATCAGGCAAAAAAATCAGCACTTCTGCGCATGCGTATGCGTCTCAATGCGCACGCGCGACGTACTTTCACAAAAGCCGATGCAGTTTCACACAAGGTCTAGCGACGCTTCTCAGTCGCACTGCTTGCCGCAGAGTGATTGACAGGAAGTGGGTTTTTCTGGGTGGTAACTGACCGTTTTCAGGGAGTATGCTGAAAAACGCAGGCGTGTCAGATACAAACGCAGGCTTGCCTGGGGTAACGCGGGCGTGGCTGGTCGAACGCAGGGCGTGTTCGTGACGTCAAAACAGGAACTAAATAGTCTGAAGGTCTGGAGCTACTCTGAAGCTGCACATCATTTTTTTGTAGCCGCTCTGCGATCCTTTCGTTCGCACTTCTGCTAAGCTAAGATACACTCCCAGAGGGCGGCGGCTTAGCGTTTGCTCGGCTGCTAAAAGCAGCTAGCGAGTGAACAACTCGGAATGAGGGCCAATATGCGCTGTGGACGCCCGTTGCCTGCAGCTCGAAACACACAGTACTAATCCTGCTTATTAATTAATCAGTCTGATATTATCTATGAAAAGACAGTACTGTCTTGTAGAGATGAGCGGATTCGGTTTTACTCGGTTTTACTCGGTTCTCAAAACCGAATCTTATTGGCTCACGGATGTCACGTGTTTTGGATAGCCAATAGGATTCGGTTTTGAGAACCGAGTAAAACCGAGTAAAACCGAATCCGCTCATCTCTACTGTCTAGTAGAGATGTGCACTTGAAATTTTTCGGGTTTTGTGTTTTGGGTTCGGTTCCGCGGCGGTGTTTTGGGTTCGACCGCGTTTTGGCAAAACCTCACCGAATTTTTTTTGTCGGATTCGGGTGTGTTTTGGATTCGGGTGTTTTTTTCAAAAAACACTAAAAAACAGCTTAAATCATAGAATTTGGGGGTCATTTTGATCCCAAAGTATTATTAACCTCAAAAACCATAATTTCCACTCATTTTCAGTCTATTCTGAACACCTCACACCTCACAATATTATTTTTAGTCCTAAAATTTGCACCGAGGTCGCTGGATGACTAAGCTAAGCGACCCTAGTGGCCGACACAAACACCTGGCCCATCTAGGAGTGGCACTGCAGTGTCACGCAGGATGGCCCTTCCAAAAAACACTCCCCAAACAGCACATGACGCAAAGAAGAAAAAAAGAGGCGCACCAAGGTCGCTGTGTGACTAAGCTAAGCGACCCTAGTGGCCGACACAAACACCTGGCCCATCTAGGAGTGGCACTGCAGTGTCACGCAGGATGGCCCTTCCAAAAAACACTCCCCAAACAGCACATGATGCAAAGAAAAAAAGAGGCGCAATGAGGTAGCTGTGTGAGTAAGATAAGCGACCCTAGTGGCCGACACAAACACCTGGCCCATCTAGGAGTGGCACTGCAGTGTCACGCAGGATGGCCCTTCCAAAAAACACTCCCCAAACAGCACATGACGCAAAGAAAAAAAGAGGCGCAATGAGGTAGCTGTGTGAGTAAGATAAGCGACCCTAGTGGCCGACACAAACACCTGGCCCATCTAGGAGTGGCACTGCAGTGTCACGCAGGATGGCCCTTCCAAAAAACACTCCCCAAACAGCACATGACGCAAAGAAAAAAAGAGGCGCAATGAGGTAGCTGTGTGAGTAAGATAAGCGACCCTAGTGGCCGACACAAACACCTGGCCCATCTAGGAGTGGCACTGCAGTGTCACGCAGGATGGCCCTTCCAAAAAACACTCCCCAAACAGCACATGACGCAAAGAAAAAAAGAGGCGCAATGAGGTAGCTGTGTGAGTAAGATAAGCGACCGTAGTGGCCGACACAAACACCTGGCCCATCTAGGAGTGGCACTGCAGTGTCACGCAGGATGGCCCTTCCAAAAAACACTCCCCAAACAGCACATGACGCAAAGAAAAAAAGAGGCGCAATGAGGTAGCTGTGTGAGTAAGATAAGCGACCCTAGTGGCCGACACAAACACCTGGCCCATCTAGGAGTGGCACTGCAGTGTCACGCAGGATGGCCCTTCCAAAAAACACTCCCCAAACAGCACATGACGCAAAGAAGAAAAAAAGAGGCGCACCAAGGTCGCTGTGTGACTAAGCTAAGCGACCCTAGTGGCCGACACAAACACCTGGCCCATCTAGGAGTGGCACTGCAGTGTCACGCAGGATGGCCCTTCCAAAAAACACTCCCCAAACAGCACATGATGCAAAGAAAAAAAGAGGCGCAATGAGGTAGCTGTGTGAGTAAGATAAGCGACCCTAGTGGCCGACACAAACACCTGGCCCATCTAGGAGTGGCACTGCAGTGTCACGCAGGATGGCCCTTCCAAAAAACACTCCCCAAACAGCACATGACGCAAAGAAAAAAAGAGGCGCAATGAGGTAGCTGTGTGAGTAAGATAAGCGACCCTAGTGGCCGACACAAACACCTGGCCCATCTAGGAGTGGCACTGCAGTGTCACGCAGGATGGCCCTTCCAAAAAACACTCCCCAAACAGCACATGACGCAAAGAAAAAAAGAGGCGCAATGAGGTAGCTGTGTGAGTAAGATAAGCGACCCTAGTGGCCGACACAAACACCTGGCCCATCTAGGAGTGGCACTGCAGTGTCACGCAGGATGGCCCTTCCAAAAAACACTCCCCAAACAGCACATGACGCAAAGAAAAAAAGAGGCGCAATGAGGTAGCTGTGTGAGTAAGATAAGCGACCCTAGTGGCCGACACAAACACCTGGCCCATCTAGGAGTGGCACTGCAGTGTCACGCAGGATGGCCCTTCCAAAAAACACTCCCCAAACAGCACATGACGCAAAGAAAAAAAGAGGCGCAATGAGGTAGCTGTGTGAGTAAGATAAGCGACCCTAGTGGCCGACACAAACACCTGGCCCATCTAGGAGTGGCACTGCAGTGTCACGCAGGATGGCCCTTCCAAAAAACACTCCCCAAACAGCACATGACGCAAAGAAAAAAAGAGGCGCAATGAGGTAGCTGTGTGAGTAAGATAAGCGACTCTAGTGGCTGACACAAACACCTGGCCAATCTAGGAGTGGCACTGCAGTGTCACGCAGGATGGCCCTTCAAAAAAATACTCCCCAAACAGCACATGACGCAAAGAAAAATTAAAGAAAAAAGAGGTGCAAGATGGAATTGTCCTTGGGCCCTCCCACCCACCCTTATGTTGTATAAACAGGACATGCACACTTTAACCAACCCATCATTTCAGTGACAGGGTCTGCCACACGACTGTGACTGAAATGACGGGTTGGTTTGGACCCCCACCAAAAAAGAAGCAATTAATCTCTCCTTGCACAAACTGGCTCTACAGAGGCAAGATGTCCACCTCATCATCATCCTCCGATATATCACCGTGTACATCCCCCTCCTCACAGATTATCAATTCGTCCCCACTGGAATCCACCATCTCAGCTCCCTGTGTACTTTGTGGAGGCAATTGCTGCTGGTCAATGTCTCCACGGAGGAATTGATTATAATTCATTTTAATGAACATCATCTTCTCCACATTTTCTGGAAGTAACCTCGTACGCCGATTGCTGACAAGGTGAGCGGCGGCACTAAACACTCTTTCGGAGTACACACTTGTGGGAGGGCAACTTAGGTAGAATAAAGCCAGTTTGTGCAAGGGCCTCCAAATTGCCTCTTTTTCCTGCCAGTATAAGTACGGACTGTCTGACGTGCCTACTTGGATGCGGTCACTCATATAATCCTCCACCATTCTTTCAATGGGGAGAGAATCATATGCAGTGACAGTAGACGACATGTCCGTAATCGTTGTCAGGTCCTTCAGTCCGGACCAGATGTCAGCATCAGCAGTCGCTCCAGACTGCCCGGCATCACCGCCAGCGGGTGGGCTCGGAATTCTGAGCCTTTTCCTCGCACCCCCAGTTGCGGGAGAATGTGAAGGAGGAGATGTTGACAGGTCGCGTTCCGCTTGACTTGACAATTTTCTCACCAGCAGGTCTTTGAACCCCAGCAGACTTGTGTGTGCCGGAAAGAGAGATCCAAGGTAGGTTTTAAATCTAGGATCGAGCACGGTGGCCAAAATGTAGTGCTCTGATTTCAACAGATTGACCACCCGTGAATCCTTGTTAAGCGAATTAAGGGCTCCATCCACAAGTCCCACATGCCTAGCGGAATCGCTCTGTGTTAGCTCCTCCTTCAATGTCTCCAGCTTCTTCTGCAAAAGCCTGATGAGGGGAATGACCTGACTCAGGCTGGCAGTGTCTGAACTGACTTCACGTGTGGCAAGTTCAAAGGGCAGCAGAACCTTGCACAACGTTGAAATCATTCTCCACTGCGCTTGAGACAGGTGCATTCCACCTCCTATATCGTGCTCAATTGTATAGGCTTGAATGGCCTTTTGCTGCTCCTCCAACCTCTGAAGCATATATAGGGTTGAATTCCACCTCGTTACCACTTCTTGCTTCAGATGATGGCAGGGCAGGTTCAGGCGTTTTTGGTGTTGCTCCATCTTCTGTACGTGGTGCCTGTATGCCGAAAGTGTCCCGCAATTCTTCTGGCCACCGACAGCATCTCTTGCACGCCCCTGTCATTTTTTAAATAATTCTGCACCACCAAATTCAAGGTATGTGTAAAACATGGGACGTGCTGGAATTTGCCCATATTTAATGCACACACAATATTGCTGGCGTTGTCCGATGCCACAAATCCACAGGAGAGTCCAATTGGGGTAAGCCATTCCGCGATGATCTTCCTCAGTTGCTGTAAGAGGTTTTCAGCTGTGTGCGTATTCTGGAAACCGGTGATACAAAGCGTAGCCTGCCTAGGAAAGAGTTGGCGTTTGCGAGATGCTGCTACTGGTGCCGCCGCTGCTGTTCTTGCGGCGGGAGTCCATACATCTACCCAGTGGGCTGTCACAGTCATATAGTCCTGACCCTGCCCTGCTCCACTTGTCCACATGTCCGTGGTTAAGTGGACATTGGGTACAACTGCATTTTTTAGGACACTGGTGAGTCTTTTTCTGACGTCCGTGTACATTCTCGGTATCGCCTGCCTAGAGAAGTGGAACCTAGATGGTATTTGGTAACGGGGGCACACTACCTCAAGAAATTGTCTAGTTCCCTGTGAACTAACGGCGGATACCGGACGCACGTCTAACACCAACATAGTTGTCAAGGCCTCAGTTATCCGCTTTGCAACAGGATGACTGCTGTGATATTTCATCTTCCTCGCAAAGGACTGATGGACAGTCAATTGCTTGGTGGAAGTAGTAAAAGTGGGCTTACGACTTCCCCTCTGGGATGACCATCGACTCCCAGCAGCAACAACAGCAGCGCCAGCAGCAGTAGGCGTTACACGCAAGGATGCATCGGAGGAATCCCAGGCAGGAGAGGACTCGTCAGAATTGCCAGTGACATGGCCTGCAGGACTATTGGCATTCCTGGGGAAGGAGGAAATTGACACTGAGGGAGTTGGTGGGGTGGTTTGCGTGAGCTTGGTTACAAGAGGAAGGGATTTACTGGTCAGTGGACTGCTTCCGCTGTCGCCCAAAGTTTTTGAACTTGTCACTGACTTATTATGAATGCGCTGCAAGTGACGTATAAGGGAGGATGTTCCGAGGTGGTTAACGTCCTTACCCCTACTTATTACAGCTTGACAAAGGCAACACACGGCTTGACAAATGTTGTCCGCATTTCTGTTGAAATACTTCCACACCGAAGAGCTGATTTTTTTTGTATTTTCACCAGGCATGTCAATGGCCATATTCGCCCACGGACAACAGGTGTCTCCCCGGGTGCCTGACTTAAACAAACCACCTCACCATCAGAATCCTCCTTGTCAATTTCCTCCCCAGCGCCAGCAACACCCATATCCTCCTCATCCTGGTGTACTTCAACACTGACATCTTCAATCTGACTATCAGGAACTGGACTGCGGATGCTCCTTCCAGCACTTGCAGGGGGCGTGCAAATGGTGGAAGGCGCATGCTCTTCACGTCCAGTGTTGGGAAGGTCAGGCATCGCAACCGACACAATTGGACTCTCCTTGTGGATTTGGGATTTCGAAGAACGCACAGTTCTTTGCTGTGCTTTTGCCAGCTTGAGTCTTTTCATTTTTCTAGCGAGAGGCTGAGTGCTTCCATCCTCATGTGAAGCTGAACCACTAGCCATGAACATAGGCCAGGGCCTCAGCCATTCCTTGCCACTCCGTGTGGTAAATGGCATATTGGCAAGTTTACGCTTCTCCTCCGACAATTTTATTTTAGATTTTTGAGTCCTTTTTTTACTGATATTTGGTGTTTTGGATTTTACATGCTCTGTACTATGACATTGGGCATCGGCCTTGGCAGACGACGTTGCTGGCATTTCATCGTCTCGGCCATGACTAGTGGCAGCAGCTTCAGCACGAGGTGGAAGTCGATCTTGATCTTTCCCTATTTTTGGAACCTCAACATTTTTGTTCTCCATATTTTAATAGGCACAACTAAAAGTCACCTCAGGTAAACAATGGAGATGGATGGATACTAGTATACTTATGGATGACGAGCGACTGCCGACACAGAGGTAGCTACAGCCGTGGACTACCGTACTGTGTCTGCTGCTAATATAGACTGGATGATAATGAGATAAAATTAAAATATATATATATATCACACTAGTACTGCAGCCGGACAGGTATATATTATGTAATGACGGACCTGCTGGACACTGTCTGTCAGACTCAGCACTGCAGACTCCTAAAGTAAGCTACTAGTATCAAGAAGATAGAAAAAAAAAAAAAACACGGGTAGGTGGTATACAATTATGGATGGACGAGCGACTGCCGACACAGAGGTAGCTACAGCCGTGGACTACCGTACTGTGTCTGCTGCTAATATAGACTGGATGATAATGAGATAAAATTAAAATATATATATATATATATATATATATATATATATCACACTAGTACTAATGACGGACCTGCTGGACACTATCTGTCAGACTCAGCACTGCAGACTCCTAAAGTAAGCTACTAGTATTAAACCTTAAAATCAACTAAACTCCTCCTCAGTGCACTGATAGGAGATAATGTCTCAGAGTTACTATGAGTGGGCCATACGAAAGTACTTTAACTTGTACAGTACATTACCCCACAGCTGGGACTCTAACAGGCTGTATAAAGAGCTTTGTGTTGAGTAGTTTCACTGAGTATAAGCAAGTGATCAGTGTTTGGCTTGTAATTACAGTGCTTGTGCAAGTCTCTCACCACTGTCTGGGCGGAATGCGGTCAAGATGCCGCCGGCCGGAATCCCGGCGGTCGAAATACCGACGCCGGAATCCCGACCGCCACAATCCCAACATATTCTCCCTCCGTGGGTGTCCACGACACCCATAGAGGGAGAATATAATAGTGTGCCGCGCCCGCAGCGTGGCGAGCGAAGCGAGCCCGCAAGGGGCTGCGTTCCTCTCGCCACCCCTGTCGGGATTGTGTGGTCGGGATTCCGGCGTCGGTATTTTGACCGCCGGGATTCCGTCCGGCGGCATTTAGTACTGATCCCGTCTGGGCTGTCTATCTCCATGACAGGAACAGGCTAGGTTCCCTGACTGGGGCAATAGCTGTGATTCTGTCAGGCTAGCTGGTTTATACTGACAGTAGCTGTAGATTTCTCATGCTAGCTGTAGCTAACCAGATACAGACTAAAAACAAACAGTCTGTGTTCCTTCTAGTGATGTGCACCGGACATTTTTCGGGTTTAGTGTTTTGGTTTTGGGTTCGGTTCCGCCGCCGTGTTTTGGGTTCAAACGCGTTTTGGCAAAACCTCACCGAATTTTTTTTGTCGGATTCGGGTGTGTTTTGATTCGGGTGTTTTTTTCAAAAAACCCTAAAAAACAGCTTAAATCATTGAATTTGGGGGTAATTTTGATCCCATAGTATTATTAACCTCAATAACCATAATTTACACTCATTTTCAGTCTATTCTGAACACCTCACAATATTATTTTTAGTCTTAAAATTTGCACCGAGGTCGCTGGATGGCTAAGCTAAGCGACCCAAGTGGCCGACACAAACACCTGGCCCATCTAGGAGTGGCACTGCAGTGTCAGGCAGGATGGCCCTTCCAAAAAATACTCCCCAAACAGCACATGACGCAAAGAAAAAAAGAGGCGCAATGAGGTAGCTGTGTGAGTAAGCTAAGCGACCCTAGTGGCCGACACAAACACCTGGCCCATCTAGGAGTGGCACTGCAGTGTCACGCAGGATGGCCCTTCCAAAAAATACTCGCCAAACAGCACATGACGCAAAGAAAAAAAGAGGCGCAATGAGGTAGCTGTGTGAGTAAGCTAAGCGACCCTAGTGGCCGACACAAACACCTGGCCCATCTAGGAGTGGCACTGCAGTGTCACGCAGGATGGCCCTTCCAAAAAGTACTCCCCTCCCCAAACAGCACATGACGCAAAGAAAAAAAGAGGCGCAATAAGGTAGCTGTGTGAGTAAGCTAAGCGACCCTAGTGGCCGACACAAACACCTGGCCCATCTAGCGGTGGCACTGCAGTGTCACGCAGGATGGCCCTTCCAAAAAATACTCCCCTCCCCAAACAGCACATGACGCAAAGAAAAAAAGAGGCGCAATGAGGTAGCTGTGTGAGTAAGCTAAGCGACCCTAGTGGCCGACACAAACACCTGGCCCATCTAGGAGTGGCACTGCAGTGTCACGCAGGATGGCCCTTCCAAAAAATACTCCCCAAACAGCACATGACGCATATAAAAATGAAAGAAAAAAGAGGTGCAAGATGGAATTGTCCTTGGGCCCTCCCATCCACCCTTATGTTGTATAAACAGGACATGCACACTTTAACGAACCCATCATTTCAGTGACAGGGTCTGCCACTCGACTGTGACTGAAATGACTGGTTGGTTTGGGCCCCCACCAAAAAAGAAGCAATAAATCTTTCCTTTCACAAACTGGCTCTACGGAGGCAAGATGTCCACCTCATCATCATCGTCCGATTCATCACCCCTTTCACTGTGTACATCCCCCTCCTCACAGATTATTAATTCGTACCCACTGGAATCCACCATCTCAGATCCCTGTGTACTTTCTGGAGGCAATTGCTGCTGGTGAATGTCTCCATGGAGGAATTGATTATAATTCATTTTAATGAACATCATCTTCTCCACATTTTCTGGAAGTAACCTCGTACGCCGATTGCTGACAAGGTGAGCGGCGGCACTAAACACTCTTTCGGAGTACACACTGGAGGGAGGGCAACTTAGGTAGAATAAAGCCAGTTTATGCAATGGCCTCCAAATTGCCTCTTTTTCCTGCCAGTATACGTACGGACTGTCTGATGTGCCTACTTGGATGCGGTCACTCATATAATCCTCCACCATTCTTTCAATGGTGAGAGAATCATATGCAGTGACAGTAGACGACATGTCAGTAATCGTTGGCAGGTCCTTCAGTCCGGACCAGATGTCAGCATCAGCAGTCGCTCCAGACTGCCCTGCATCACCGCCAGCGGGTAGGCTCGGAATTCTTAGCCTTTTCCTCGCAGCCCCAGTTGCGGGAGAATGTGAAGGAGGAGATGTTGACAGGTCGCGTTCCGCTTGACTTGACATTTTTCTCACCAGCAGTTCTTTGAACCCCTGCAGACTTGTGTCTGCCGGAAAGAGAGATCCAACGTAGGTTTTAAATCTAGGATCGAGCACGGTGGCCAAAATGTAGTGCTCTGATTTCAACAGATTGACCACACGTGAATCCTGGTTAAGCGAATGAAGGGCTCCATCCACAAGTCCCACATGCCTAGCGGAATCGCTCTGTTTTAGCTCCTCCTTCAATGCCTCCAGCTTCTTCTGCAAAAGCCTGATGAGGGGAATGACCTGACTCAGGCTGGCAGTGTCTGAACTGACTTCACGTGTGGCAAGTTCAAAGGGCAGCAGAACCTTGCACAACGTTGAAATCATTCTCCACTGCACTTGAGACAGGTGCATTCCACCTCCTTTGCCTATATCGTGGGCAGATGTATAGGCTTGAATGGCCTTTTGCTGCTCCTCCATCCTCTGAAGCATATAGAGGGTTGAATTCCACCTCGTTACCACCTCTTGCTTCAGATGATGGCAGGGCAGGTTCAGGTTTTTTTGGTGGTGCTCCAGTCTTCTGTACGCGGTGCCTGTACGCCGAAAGTGGCCCGCAATTCTTCTGGCCACCGACAGCATCTCTTGCACGCCCCTGTCGTTTTTTAAATAATTCTGCACCACCAAATTCAAGGTATGTGCAAAACATGGGACGTGCTGGAATTTGCCCAGATGTAATGCACGCACAATATTGCTGGCGTTGTCCGATGCCACAAATCCCCAGGAGAGTCCAATTGGGGTAAGCAATTCTGCGATGATCTTCCTCAGTTGCCGTAAGAGGTAGTCAGATGTGTGCGTATTCTGGAAAGCAGTGATACAAAGCGTAGCCTGCCTAGGAACGAGTTGGCGTTTGCGAGATGCTGCTACTGGTGCCGCCGCTGCTGTTCTTGCAGCGGGAGGCAATACATCTACCCAGTGGGCTGTCACAGTCATGTAGTCCTGAGTCTGCCCTGCTCCACTTGTCCACGTGTCCGTGGTTAAGTGGACATTGGGTACAACTGCATTTTTTAGGACACTGGTGAGTCTTTTTCTGACGTCCGTGTACATTCTCGGTATCGCCTGCCTAGAGAAGTGGAACCTAGATGGTATTTGGTAACGGGGGCACACTACCTCAAGAAATTGTCTAGTTCCCTGTGAACTAACGGCGGATACCGGACGCACATCTAACACCAACATAGTTGTCAAGGCCTCAGTTATCCGCTTTGCAACAGGATGACTGCTGTGATATTTCATCTTCCTCGCAAAGGACTGTTGGACAGTCAATTGCTTACTGGAAGTAGTACAAGTGGTCTTCCGACTTCCCCTCTGGGATGACGATCGACTCCCAGCAGCAACAACAGCAGCGCCAGCAGCAGTAGGCGTTACACTCAAGGATGCATCGGAGGAATCCCAGGCAGGAGAGGACTCGTCAGACTTGCCAGTGACATGGCCTGCAGGACTATTGGCTTTCCTGGGTAAGGAGGAAATTGACACTGAGGGAGTTGGTGGTGTGGTTTGCGCGAGCTTGGTTACAAGAGGATGGGATTTACTGGTCAGTGGACTGCTTCCGCTGTCGCCTAAAGTTTTTGAACTTGTCACTGACTTATTATGAATGCGCTGCAGGTGACGTATAAGGGAGGATGTTCCGAGGTGGTTAACGTCCTTACCCCTTCTTATTACAGCTTGACAAAGGCAACACACGGCTTGACACCTGTTGTCCGCATTTCTGTTGAAATACTTCCACACTGAAGAGCTGATTTTTTTGGTATTTTCACCTGGCATGTCAATGGCCATATTCCTCCCACGGACAACAGGTGTCTCCCCGGGTGCCTGACTTAAACAAACAACCTCACCATCAGAATCCTCCTTGTCAATTTCCTCCCCAGCCCAAGCAACACCCATATCCTTATCCTGGTGTACTTCAACACTGACATCTTCAATTTCACTATCAGGAACTGGACTGCGGGTGCTTCTTTCCACACTTGCAGGGGGCGTGCAAATGGTGGAAGGCGCAAGCTCTTCCCGTCCAGTGTTGGGAAGGTCAGGCATCGCAACCGACACAATTGGACTCTCCTTTGGGATTTGTGATTTCGAAGAACGCACAGTTCTTTGCTGTGCTTTTGCCGTAAGTCTTTTCTTTTTTCTAGCGAGAGGATGAGTGCTTCCATCCTCATGTGAAGCTGAACCACTAGCCATGAACATAGGCCAGGGCCTCAGCCGTTCCTTGCCACTCCGTGTGGTAAATGGCATATTGGCAAGTTTACGCTTCTCCTCAGACGCTTTTAATTTAGATTTTTGGGTCATTTTTTTACTGATCTTTTGTGTTTTGGATTTTACATGCTCTGTACTATGACATTGGGCATCGGCCTTGGCAGACGACGTTGATGGCATTTCATCGTCTCGGCCATGACTAGTGGCAGCAGCTTCAGCACGAGGTGGAAGTGGATCTTGATCTTTCCCTATTTTTTTAACCTCCACATTTTTGTTCTCCATATTTTAATGCGCACAACTAAAAGGCACCACAGGTATACAATGTAGATGGGTGGATAGTATACTATTATTACTTATACTTATGGACGACGAGTGACGACACAGAGGTAGGTACAGCCATGGCCTACCGTACTGCTGCTTATATGTATAATATACTGTATAACGGACCTGGTGGACACTGTCAGCAGACTGCTAAACTAGTATGAAGAAAGAAAAAAAAAAACACCACAGGTATACAATGTAGCTGGATGGATAGTATAGTATTATATTACTTATGGACGACGAGTGCACTGACGACACAGAGGTAGGTACAGCCGTGGCCTACCGTACTGCTGCTTATATAATATACTGTATAACGGACCTGGTGGACACTGTCAGCAGACTGCTAAACAAACTAGTATGAAGAGAAAAAAAAACACACAGGAGTGTTTTTCAGGCAGACAAACGTATACTGGACTGGTGGTCACTGTCAGCAAAACTGTGCACTGTACTCCTGCTATAACTGCTCCCCAGTCCCCACAATTAGGCAGTGTGAGCAGAGCAGTGCACTCAGCACAGATATATCATGCAGCAGTGCAGCACACTGAGTGAGCACAGATATGGTGGTCGGAGCGTTTTTTTCAGGCAAAGAAACAAAGGATTAAACTCACTGGTGGTATAATCAAAACCCTGCACTGTACTCCCTAACAGCTGCTCCCCGTCCCCAATCCTCCCCACAATTATAACAATGTCACTCTTAGTCTTTTCTATTACGGAGAGGACGCCAGCCACGTCCTCTCCCTATCAATCTCAATGCACGTGTGAAAATGGCGGCGACGCGCGGCTCCTTATATAGAATCCGAGTCTCGCGAGAATCCGACAGCGGGATGATGACGTTCGGGCACGCTCGGGTTAACCGAGCAAGGCGGGAGGATCTGAGTCGCTCGGACCCGTGTAAAAAATAAGGTGAAGTTCGGGCGGGTTCGGATTCCGAGGAACCGAACCCGCTCATCACTAGTTCCTTCTAGCTGGAGCTAACACTGACTGGCTGCTACAGTCTATCTTGGGCTTATACTGGCTTGCTTCCACATGGCTATCAGGGTATGAGCAGCACAGCTCTCCCTTTCCTACGGTGGTGCCTCTCCTCTATATGGGTCAGCAACACTCCTCTCAGTCACCATCACCATACCTTCTCTTAGTCATGGTTTCCCACTAGGCACCTCTGGTGGCCGCTCTGCAGCATCTCTGCGACCCTCCATGCTGTTGGCCTCTGCGCCCAGTGGACCTAATTAATTTCAGACCTGATCGTAGGTGTGCTTAATTTAGCATATCTACGATCAGCTTCCCAGACATGCGTGGGGACGCCCAGCACAGGGCTACTCCGCCCCACATTTCAGGTCCTACCCCACTTCACAAGTACAAAAGTATTGCACAGTGGTAATGCTGTTGTACTTGAAGAGTAGCTCCCGATCAGCGCAGCTCCTGCGCGCTGGCAGGGACCTACTCGTCGCTGTCCGGGTCGCAGCAGCTGCACGTGAGATCACGCAACCACCGCGCCCCGTCCCCCGCGCGGTTTGGGCATGCCTGTGTTTCCCGGACCGCGCCTCTAAAATGGCGGCCAAACACCGCCAGCCCGCCCTCTCCCGCCCAGCGACCTCCTCTGCCTGTCAATCAGGCAGAGGCGATCGCAGGGCTGAAACGGCTGTCTGGCATGCACCGACACAATGCGGTGCCGGCACGTGCGCAGTTCAGACCTAATCGGTTGCTGTGCGAAAATGCACAGCAGCAATCGGGTCTGAATTAGGCCCTGTGTCCCCACTTGCAACACCCTGCAGCACCTAGAGAATCCTCACATGGCTGTCAGTCATCACAGCCCATGTCCATGCCGCTTCTTACGCCTCAGCACAAATGATCGCCGGCACCCTGCAACACAGCAGTCTTTCTCTCCTCAGAGCCCTCTTCTTATGGTTGAGACTTTATCCTCTCCAGCGAAGCGTGGGAAATACCATCCGACTCACTACAATAGGGGGGAGGAGCAAGGTTCAGAACATGGTGCAAAAATAAAAGTGGGTACAGTAAGTATTATCAAGCTAAGGCAGATGATTTATCACGTCCCTGTTTTGTTTAAATTAAACCTTAAAGTATATTTTAAAAGGCTATGAACGGAAAATAATGGGATTTTGATTGCCTGTATGAGTATTTTAATGTTTCATTATAATTCTTTAACAATGAAAATTACCATTAGGTATAATTTTGCCAGTCAGGGGAGTATTTTAATTTGTATTTTTCTAAATATATGTGCAGATTTCTTATTAAACATAGAGGGGTACTCAATTAGCCGCAATAACCAGTTTTCATGTGAAAAACTGTGATTCAATTAACCAATGATTTATTACTGATAATTTTACTGCAAATTTAACTTCACCTATTCTGAGCAGGTGCAAAGTTGGAGAAAACACCTATTTTTAGGTTAAAATGTCAGGATTTGGTTCAGAACCTATGAGACACCCCCTAATGACTAATTAGGCACTTTGGAGTTTTTCATTATTTTTAATTGGTCAATAATGACCTAATTTTTGGGGTGAAATTGTGCAAAGTGATGAAATTTTGGGTTCAAGGTATGAGACAGCTATATTGGGGTGCTTTATGAGTGGCATAAGTGTTTTTAAGTCTTTTTCCACTTTTTTTAAGTTCCCTAAAATGACTCAAATATATGCTTATACAGATTTTTATGTACACAGATTTTAATGAGAGCACTTTTTGCTGGGAAAAAAAATAGCTTTTATACTTTTTTACATGGGTTTGTAGCTATGTGGTAGTGTCAAGTGTACAAGAGTTGGTAGGTGTCATAATTAAATTATTTTGGGTGATTTGACATGGAATGACCCTATACTACACCCTTGTATGCTTACCTATGTATCACCCTCATTTTGTAGTCATGTCTGGCTCAGGGGCTATATCGTCAGACGCAGACTTCCTGTACCCAGCTGTCTGGATTGTATGGCCAGTCTGAGTAAGCTTCAGCTTATGCAGACTTACCGCAGTCTGGTACCATTACAAGTTGTGACTGTTAGTCATGATGGTGATACAGTGCTGCGTCCTCAGACGCAGTACTCGGAATGCAGATGTATGCAGGAGGTGTCTATCTCCTACAGATAGTTCTACTAAAAATAGGGACATTTTAAATTCCCTTCAGGGAGCATCCCTCCAACAATTGGTGAGGGAGCCCACTCGGAAAGACGCAATATTAGACCTAATATTACAAATGGAGACAGATTATCAGATGTAAAAGAACTTAAAACCTGGGATCCAGTGATCATCAAGCAGTATGGTTCAGCATAAAGACAGAGACTGACTCACCCCATACAAAAACAAAGGTGTTGGATCTTAGGAAGGCTGATTTTGTAGGGATGGGAAAATGTGTAAGTGATTCTTTGGCAGAGTGGAGGAACTTGGAAGCCGTGCAGGAGAGGTGGGAAACATAAAAATGTGCAGTATTAAAGGCAACAGACCTTTGTATCAGAAACGTGTAAGGAAAAACACAAGGAAAAGGAAGCCAGTGTGGTTTGCAAAAGAAGTAGCAAATATTGTGAAAGCAAAAAGGATGGCTTTTACGAAATATAAGCAGACACAAAATAATGAAGACAAATAGATATATCTTATTAGACAGAAGGAGACTAAGAAGGTAATCAGATGTGCAAAGGCACAAGCTGAGGAGAAAATGGCCCAGTCAGTGGGTAAAGGAGGCAAAACTTTTTTTAGATATACTGTAGTAGCAAAAGGAGAAAAACAAAAGGTGGAAAAATAAAACTAAAGACAGAGACTAGGAGTCTTGTTGAGGGAGACAATTTAATAGCAGATCATCTTAATAATTTTTGCTCAGTATTCACTACTGAAAGAGAGGGGAAGGGGCCACAGTTAAGGAAAATGAAACCAGTACATTTACAGAGGAGAAGGTCCTAACAGAACTTTCAAAGCTGAAAGTGGACAAATCTATGTGGCAAGATGGGATACATCCAAGGATACTGTCAGGAATCGGTGTTCAGTGGCATCTCACTTACCGGCGCGCTGGTGTGCAGGCCTCCGGAGGTCACGGCCCCAGTTTGCGGCTGCATGAATGCTCTGTCCGCGGGCGCGGTGCCCATTGTAATTGTGTACCCCTGAAGTCCATCTAGTGTGTACCCACAACCTGTGCAGCATGGGCGCTGCCATGACACTTGCGGTCAGCTGACCTGTAACACCCAATCCTGCGCTGTTTCTGCACACATGATTCAAGCATCCAATGCCTGCTGACCAGAGGGTATAAATCCAGAACATCGTCTCAGTCTCATTGCCTTGAACAACGCATCACATCCAGTGTACAGTGTCTCCTGGCTCCAGTCTTCTGTGTCCAGTGATTTCCTTGTTTCAGTGTTTCTGTGGAACTACAGGCTCCAGCCATCCAGCTCTGCAGCAACTCCTTCCACAGTCAGCTTCCACCTCAGCATGCAGTAAGAGACTCTCTCCAGGTGCTACTTACCATTCTCACCTGTGTGTTGTTTATCTGCGTTCAACACTATGCTATTCCATCTGGCACTTATAACAACCAGCTTGCAATTTACAAACTGTCTCCTGCTTTGGCCTTGTTTGGCTTTGTGGACTTGTGCTTATATACAGACTGTGTGAGTTCATTGCTGTTGGTTTCCAGACCAATCACCGGAGTTACTATTGCCTGTGTTCACTGTCATCAGTTGCATTACTATCATCTGCATATTTGATCCAGTTACCATCGACTTCCAAGTCGACCATCGATGTTTGCCATCGGCTTTCAGGCCGGTCGTCACTGTTGTTTATCTCACTGGTTTACAGATCATCACCTGTGACTGTTGTTATACCTCTGTCAGCTTCCTTGCTTAAACCATCAGTATTGTTATTGTGCTTCAGTGACTGTCATACATCTGTGTGCTAAATAAATATCATTGCGCACATGCGCAGGAATCTTCTACAGCCTCCTGGTTTCCTCCACCGCACCACCAGTGCCCCCTCTGGGAACAGACACAGTAAAAGACCTGACAGTTTGTTCAAGGCCCATGAACCCGGAAGGTGGTTAGAGTGTGGGCGCAGGGGCACTCCAAAGTTTAGTGTCACGACTCGATGGTCAAGAGGCTGCACAACAGCAGATTATACAGTTCCTGCAAGGGATGTCTTCCCGACTGGACACTTTACAACAGTCTCTTCCAAGTACTGTTACTCCAGCTCCAGTTTCCAGTTCCACAGCTTCAGGTCCTCCAGTTGCTACCTCTCCAGGGTCCCGCCTCCATCTTCCTATGCCTAGTAAGTTTGATGGCAATCCCAAAATGTGTTGTGGATTCCTAGTGTGAAGTCCACTTCCCGACACCTAGGACAAAGGTTGTATACATTGTGTCCCTCCTGACTGGTCCTGCCTTGAATTGGGTCTGAGCAGATTCTCTCCTGAACAACTATACAGAATTTGTTGCTACATTCCGACGCAACTTTGATGAACCTGGGCATATAATATCTGCTTCTTCAGACATCCTCCAGATTCGCCAGGGAACACGCACCATGGGACAATATGTCATCCAGTTCCAGACATTGGCATCAGAGGTTAAATGAAATAATCAAGCTTTGATTGCTGCATTCTGGCATGGACTGTCTGACCGCATAAATGATGAGTTGGCAACCCAAGATCTCCCAGAGCAACTAGAAGCTTTAATCTCCCTATGTGTGAAACTGGACCTGCGTTTCCACAAAAGAACCATAGAACGTTCTCGAACTGACCCACGCAAGCATCGGGATATGCCTCAAGTACAGTCTCCACCCACTACTTCTGATGAGCCTATGCAAGTGAATAGGTCCCACTTAACCCCTGAGGAGTGGTCAAGAAGGTTACAAGAGAGACTGTGTCTATATTGTGCTGCTGCTGGTCACATGATTGGTTCCTGTCCTTCTTGTTTGGGAAACGCCAGATCCTAACTTGTAAAAGAGGAGTCAAGTTAGGAATTTCAGCCAAAGCTCCTTCTTCTCGAGACCTCATCCTCCCTGTAACATTGGAAACACAGAGTGGATTACATACCTTTTCTGCTTTAGTAGATTGTGGTGCTGCTGGGAACTTTATTACACAGGCTGCAGTTGATAAAATCCATCTTCCTGTTCTAAAATTGTCTTTCCCAGTCTACCTCCCTGCCGTGGATGGTAGTCGTATTGCCAAGGGTTCCATCAACCAGCAGACTAAGCCAGTGGCCCTGGGAGTGGGTTTCCTCCATTTCGAGTTTATTGAACTTTTGGTCATCCCTAAAACCACTCATGAGATCATACTGGGCATGCCCTGGCTTCAAATACACAACCCCCAAATCAACTGGTCCACACTACAGCTCACAGCATGGAGTCCTTCCTGTTTCCATTCCTGCTTGGCTCAAATCTGTCCCTTGAGATCTTCAGGGTTAAAACCCCAGTCTGGACTTCCTGAGGCCTTAATCACAGGGAAAAGGGGAAGTGGGAAGTCTACTGCACTAGTATTGAAATATATAACAATTGCATACAAGATGCCCCAAATTATATTATGCCGTCTAATATCTGGTCACAGTTTGTGGGGGTGCTGCCACACCATATATTGTTGCCAATATATGAAACAAGTTTTGAAAGTAAGAAAAAAGATTGGACTTTTGGGTGGCGCACAAGAAGTAAATAATCATACAATAAAATATAACTTTTATTTTCATTAGATTAAAAGAGCCAATAACTGTGAAATATTAAAATTGCTAAAGACAGGTGCAGGACACAGTGCAACATATATTGTTAAAAAAACCACACTCCCTTAGTCCACTGTGCTGTGCAATGTCCAATGTAATCAGTGAAATAGTTTTAGGTTCTATGACCTTATATATTAATTGAGTCAGTGCTGTCAGACTATAATTCCAATAATCAATTGGGTTTATTAAGTGCGAACTCTAATATGGTAATCACATATGTGTTGTCTGAGGTTTTTAGATCTCAGGCAACTATCCTCTGATACATTAAGTGATCCGCAATGGGGAAAATTTAATAGACAGCTAGTGTTGCCACATATAAACTTTTAATATAAATGCTCTATGTTCCTTTATGAAAGATGTTCCCCAGTTGTGAAACAATTAAGAGATTTCCAGACATCACATATATTAATGGATATAGCATAAAAGGTGCCTTTGTATGCCCAGCTGGTTGGCGCTCTCAGTCTATGCTGTCAGCACTTATGAATGAGCATGCATCTATAACATGTATGTGTGAAATTAGCTGGTTAATGCCAATATTCAGACCATAATATTCATTAGGGTATTGGTAGACTATTTTGCATATAGTGTTGCTCAACGTTCTCAGTCTATGCTGTCAACGTCTGCAGAACCACCCTTTTAGGCAATGACCAACTGTATGTATAAAGCTGGTTAACTGGCGTTCTCAGTCACTGCTGTCAGCGCCTTTCTATTGTAACCTACACAAAACATGTATTCATATGGTAAAATAGGTTAATCTAAATGTAGTATTAGGCAGCGCTCTCAGTCCTGCTGTCAGCGCTCACGATTTCACCTATAATAAATATATCCACCAACAATGGATGTCATTCCTATATGTGAGTCTATTTAATTAATTATGAGATTTATTGTTTCACCATAATTGGAGTGCTTGTAAACTGGGGAAAGCAATACACTATCAGTATGAATGCTTTCAAGTCAAAAAGAATGAGCCTGTATTCCTTTTATAGCAGAGAATGGTATTCACAATAATAGCTAGTAGGTATGTGATACATTAGACTTATGTCAATAGTTGAACCTGTCTTTGCAACATAGTATATTTCAACATAAGTTTTAGTTCCAATATATTTATACAATGTTGCATTGACTTTGAATTGTTACATATGTGATTCACAGTCAAGGAGCCGTTTCTGCAAGCATTTATATAGTGATTATTGGTGCCTCTGCACAGCTTAAGCCTTATCAGGTATAGACATCCTGTGTGTGTCCTGAAAATAGATACATTCACTGCACGCTGAGCTGTATTAACAATGTTGCTTTCTATCACTGCTACCTAGTGATTCTCAATCTATGTATTACAGTAGCAGCTGCGCTCCCATTGTGTACATGTACCAGGTAGGATTCCCCAGTATATGGTATGCAGGTCAGCTATTCATTCAGTGCTAGGCTATATCTTGCATAATGGAATG